>NC_052170.1:24118713-24203885 GCF_902713615.1 Scyliorhinus canicula | reverse complement strand
TAGCGAGTCCCGATGAGCCCAGTAACAGGGATGATGTGATCCAGTTATTAAACCACCTAGCCTCGTTGGGTTACGTTGTTTCACAATCAAAGGTCCTGGTGGCTCAGACAAAGGTCAAGTTCTTAGGGGTTTTACTTACAGCCACAGACAGAAGTCTTGAACCCAGTAGGCTTGAACCCATATGCTAATTCCCCGCCCCTACCACAGCCAAGGAGGTCCGTCATTGGCTGGGTATGGTGAATTATTGTAGGCAGTGGATACCAAACATCGCTGTCTATACAAAGCTGCTGACGCCTTACACGAGCGAAGGGGGGGATTTTACTCTCACCACCGAGGCACTCGAGCCTTCCGTTGCCTAAAGCAGGCCTTGTTACAAGCACCGGCACTCGGCAGGCCCCTGTACGGCCGACCGTTCCAGATACTGTACTGTTCTGGAAGGGTGTTTAACAGCGGTACTCACCCACAATGGGGATAAGCACCGGCCCGTGGCATATTACTCTTCCAAACTTGATCCAGTGCGTTGGGCTACCCTGTTGCACCCATCCTGGCAGCGATTACAATAGTCTGCAGGCTGCTGCCAATCTAACTCTCCAACAGGACATTACGGTGTATAGCTCCCACTCGGTCATCGCACTGTTGGGACAACTGCAGACTCAGCATCTTACCGCAGCTCGTCAGAATAGGTATGAAATATACCTTTTAAACAATCCACGTCTGACATTTAAATATTGTACCACTATCAATCCAGCCTGTTTTCTTAGCGGTCCCCCTGACCATGAAGACGCGCCTGGCCACGACTGTCCACCCCTGATTCAGGAAGCTACTTCGATAAGGGAAGATCTGAGCGATATTCCGTTAGATCAACCTGACATGATTATGTATGTTGATGGCAGTGCATTAATAAGCCCCACTGGCCGGAGACTATCCGGTTACACAATCGTGGATCAGGATGGCCTGACCCTAGAAGCGGCCGCTTTTCAGACCCCTTATTCAGCCCAACAAGCCAAACTTTTTGCCCTTACCCGTGCATGTATACTTGGGGCAGATAGCCGGGTAAATATTTACACTGACTCACGATACGCCTTCGGGGTGGTTCATGACTTTGGACAGCTCTGGAAGCATAGGGGATTCCTTACCTCGGCAGGCACGGAGATATCACACCGGGGTTTAGTTAATGACCTACTGCAGGCCCTCCTCATGCCCGCGCAGATTTCCCTCATTAAATGCGCGGCCCATACAAACGGTGAGACCCCGGTTGACGTTGGTAATGAACGTACAGATTGTGCAGCGAGGGATGCCGCGCAAATTCAGCAAGTGATGGTGCCTAAAATATTGAGTCAGACTAAACGTTCTGCAGTAAATAGGTCTGCCTCTGACAAGCCAATGCCAACCATCCACGACGTCATAAGGTTACAGGAGGACGCTCCGGAGCAAGGATACTATTTTTTCTTTAATGGCACAGCGACCAATGTTTTGTCACCCCCATTTCCCCGCCAAATTGCTATCGGGACTCTAGTCCCTACCACAGTCCCCTGCCCCACTGAGTGGATACTGAACCATCAATTGGCGCGCCGGGCAGTCTCAGCCGAATTCTGCAAAGGTGGAAGAAACCTCAGTCCCAGCACCCAACCGGGGCCACTCAGCCGGATGGGAATTCTGAGCGCCTTGACACTGGGGGGTGTGGGGGTTCCATGGCGGTCAACGATAGGAATTATTTTATTTGCGGCCTTACCATCCTGGGAAACAAGACCTTGGGGGCCCTCGGGGCAATAACAAAGGAACTATCTCAACTGCGGTTGTTTGCCATGCAGAAACGGTATGCTCTTGACTATCTTCTGGCCCGTGAAGGTGGGGTTATGCGCCATAGTGCAGGTAAGTGTATCACGGGAGTTCAAGATTTAACCGCTAACATCACTACATTATGGATCGCATAAGGGAGCCCCTGGACGGTATGGCAGGACCCCGGCTCTTGGGGTAGCTGGGATTTCGGAGGTTGGAAGGATTGGTTGATAAATATGGCCATGGTATCTAGCAGTGGACACTCGCTGGCATCTTTGTGGGCTGGCCGTCCTAAAATGCGTGATGGGTAAACTGCGCTGGAACAGATAGCCGCCCCTAGAGTCTTGGCTTGTTCGGATCACGAGGATGCAGCGGGATGATGGGGTGCTGCAACAGGAATTAGAAATACAGCGACGAATGTTCCTAGATGAGGGGCCGTGATTGCGGCTTGAACCGATAGGTATCATGAAATTGATAAAAGGAGGGAATGAGGAATTGAAACAAATGAATGTGATACAAAATAGGATTATTAGTTAAAATAGTATAGATAATAGGGCCGGTGCGATGGTAGTGAGCTCACAGACAAAGAACAAAGGAATTTAGCAAAGCCTGGCTAGAGACCCTTGGGGAGGGTAGCCTCAGGGACAGAATGGTGAAAAGGATGCTGGGTAACAAGGGGCCCAGGATTGAGGAATGCAAAGTGACCCAATCAGGATATATGGCCAGGTCAGGAGGTGTAGAGAATGACCAATGGGAAGCTTATATGTGAATCTTACTGTGATTTGGAATATATCTGTAGAGACCCTTTGTCCTCGGTCTCTCTTGCTCTGGGCTCCCAGAAGACGGCTGTGTGTGTGTTCTGAGGTCCTACAAGTAAGCCAGCCTTGCAAGTTGCTTATTATTAAATGATACTATACCTACAAATCCATCTCTCATTTTATTGAGCCAGACTATCGGGTGAAGAATTTAACTATCAATTCCTCTGTATCCTATAACATCCTTCAGCACTATCCTCAACTCCAGCGACCTTCGTGTCATCTGCAAATTTACTAACCCATCCTTCTACACCCTCTTCCAGGTAATTTATAAAAATGACAAACAGCAGTGGCCCCAAAACACATCCTTGCGGTACACCACTAGTAACTGAACTCCAGGATGAACATTTGCCATCAACCACCACCCTCTGTCTCTTTCAGCTAGCCAATTACTGATCCAAACCGCTAAATCACCTTCAATCACATACTTCCTTATTTTCTGCAATAGCCTACCATGGGGAACCTTATCAAACGCCTTACTGAAATCCTTATACACCACATCAACCGCTTTACCCTCATCCACCTGTTTGGTCACCTTCTCAAAAAACTCAATAAGGTTTGTGAGGCATGACCTACCCTTCACAAAACCGTGTTGACTATCGCTAATCAACTTGTTCTTTTCAAGATGATTATAAACCATATCTATAACCTGTTCTAACATTTTACCCACAACCAAAGTAAGGCTCACAGGTCTATAATTACCAGGGTTGTCTCTACTCCCCTTCTTGAACAAGGGGACAACATTTCCTATCCTCCAATCTTCCGGCACTATTCCTGTTGACAAAGACGACATAAAGATCAAGGACAAAGGCTCTGCAATCTCCTCCCTGGCTTCCCAGAGAATCCTAGGATAAATCCCATTTGGCCCAGGGGACATATCCATTTTGACATTTTCCAAAATTAGTAACACCTCCTCCTTTTGAACCTCAGTCAGTCATGTGTCGGGGGGTCAGCCCTGTGTCGGGGGGTCAGTCCTGTGCCGGGGGGTCAGTCCTGTGTCTGGGGTCAGTCCTGTGTCGGGGGGTCAGTCCTGTGCCGGGGGGGGGTCAGTCCTGTGCCGGGGGGGGGGTCAGTCCTGTGTCGGGGGTCAGTCCTGTCGGGGGGTCAGTCCTGTGTCGGGGTCAGTCCTGGGGGGGGTCATCCTGTGCCGGGGGGGGGGTCAGTCCTGTGCCGGGGGGTCAGCCCTGGGTCGGGGGTCAGCCCTGTGCCGGGGGGTCAGTCCTGTGTCTGGGGTCAGTCCTGTGTCGGGGTTCAGTCCTGTGTCGGGGGGTCAGTCCTGTGTTGGGGGGTCAGCCCTGTGCCGGGGGGTCAGCCTGTGTCGGGGGGTCAGCCCTGTGCCGGGGGGGTCAGTCCGTGTCGGGGGTCAGTCCTGTGCCGGGGGGGTCAGTCCTGTGTCGGGGGTCAGTCCTGTGTTGGGGGGTCAGCCCTGTGCCGGGGGGTCAGTCCTGTGTCGGGGGGGTCAGTCCTGTGTCAGGGGTCAGTCCTGTGTCTGGGGTCAGTCCTGTGTCGGGTGTTCAGTCCTGTGTCGGGGGGTCGGGGGGGGCAGCAGTCCTGTGTTGGGGGGGGTCAGCCCTGTTCTGGGGTCAGTCCTGTGTCTGGGGTCAGTCCTGTGTCGGGGGTCAGTCCTGTGTCGGGGGGTCAGTCCTGTGCCGGGGGGGTCAGTCCTGTGCCGGGGGGTCAGTCCTGTGCGGGGGGGTCAGTCCTGTGTCGGGGGTCAGCCCTGTGTCTGGGGGTCAGTCCTGTATCGGGGGGTCAGTCCTGTATCGGGGGGGTCAGTCCCCTGTGTCGGGGGGGGGGGGGGGGTCAACACAGTCCTGTGCCGGGGGGTCAGCCCTGCGGTCGGGGGTAAGCCCTGGTGCCGGGGGGTCAGTCCTGTGTCCGGGCGGGGTCAGTCCTGTGTTGGGGATGGTCAGCCCTTGTTTCGGGGTGGATCAGTCCTGTGTCTGGGGTCAGTCTGTGTCGGGGGGTCAGCCCTGTCCGGGGGTCGTCAGTCCTGTGTCGGGGGGTCAAGTGCCTGTGTTGGGGGTCAGCCCTGTGTCGGGGGGGTCAGTCCTGTGTCTGGGGTCAGTTCCTTGTTGTCGGGGGGTCCGTCCTGTTATCGGGGGGGGGGCGGGGTCAGATTATGAAACCGACACAAGTGAAAAAGCGGTAGCGTCAGAATCGTACAGTTATATTTTTAAGTTGCTGCCGTCCACCGAGTGAGACACAGGTCGACACGATGGCACAGTGCTTAGCACTGCTGCCTGACAACACCTGGACCCAGGTTCGATTCCGACCTCGGATGACTGTCTGTGTGGAGTCTGTACGTTTTCCCCGTGTCTGTGTGGGTTCCTTCCGGATGTTCCGGATTCCTTCCACTGTCCCAAGATGTGCCGATTCGGTGGATTGGCCATGCTAATTTGCCCCGAGTTGGGGCTACAGGGATGTGGTGGGGGGTTGGGCCGAGATGGGGTAACAGGGGAAGGATGGGGGGAGTGGGCCGAGGTAGGGTGCTCTTTCAGCGAGACTGTGCAAAGTCGATGGGCTGAGTGGCCTCCTTCTCCACTGTCGAGATCTGATGATTTTGTGGATCCCACTCACATTTCTGTCATTTTTGTCCATTTTGTGCTTCAATAAATCTTTGCTTAATCCTTTCCTCCTGTACCCAGCAGAAAGCCCCACCCCCCAGCTCCACACCCACTGTAACCGCGGAGATCCTAAAGATCAACAACGAGACCTTGGGTAAAATACAGGCAACAACATTTCCTACAGATGAATTGGGTAGATGTATATTTTTGGAAAGGAAGAGTTTATTTTGATGATTTCTGTAATGTTTAGTTTAATTGTGCCTTCACTGGAGTCAGTGTGTGGGACTTCCCGGCCATTCCTATTGGTGTGATTCCGGTCCCACTGACAGAGCCCCCTCCCCCTGCCGTGGGGCGGAGGGTGTAAACACCGGGAAGCCCCATTGACAGCGATGGGACTGAAAGATCCTTCCATTGGCCAATGGCCTCAGGAGCCACAAAACAGGCTGTAGGATGGCCAGGAAAATTGCCCCGTGCCCCGCAGATTCTCTGTTCGGGGTCTCCACTGTTTCACAGATCACCATGGAGATGTACCAGACATTTATCAGGGCTGGGTTATCCCCCAATCCACATCAACTCACAAACAACAACAGGGGACAATTACAAACAGATTTCTGCCAGGTTTTGATTGGTAGTTGGAATGTGTGTGGGCTGGTGGTTTCACTGGGCGTGGATTCTGGTGTGAAATAAGAACATAAGACCTAGGAGCAGGAGTCGGCCATCTGGCCCCTCGAGCCTGCTCTGCCATTCAATGAGATCACGGCTGATCTTTTGTGGACTCAGCTCCACTTTCCGGCCGGAACACCATAACCCTTTTTTCCTTTATTCTTCAAAAAACGATCTATCTTTATCTTAAAAACATTTAATGAAGTAGCCTCAACTGCTTCACTGTGCAAGGAATTCCATAGATTCACAACCCTTTGGGTGAAGAAGTTCCTCCGAAGCTCAGTCCTAAATCTACTTCCCCTTATTGTGAGGCGATGCCCCCTAGTTCTGCTTTCACCCGCCAGTGGAAACAACCTGCCCGCATCTATCCTATCTATTCCCTTCATAATTGTATATGTTTCTGTATGATCCCCCCCCTCATCCTTCTAAATTCCAACGAGTACAGTCCCAGTCTACTCAGCCTCTCCTCATAATCCAACCCCTCCAACTCTGGGATTAACCTAGTGAATCTCCTCTGCAAACCCTCCAGCACCAGTACATTCTTTCTCAGGTAAGGAGATCAAAACTGAGCACAACACTCCAGGTGTGGCCTCACTAACACCTGATACAATTGCAGCATAACCTCCCTAGTCTTAAACTCCATCCCTCAAACAATGAAGGACAAAAAACCTGTTGCACCTGTAAACCAACTTGTTGTGACTCATGCACCAGCACAACCAGGTATTTCTGCACAGCAGCAGGTTTTAATATTTTATTATTGAAATAATAATCCCTTTTGCTGTTATTGCTACCAAAATGGATCTCCTCACAGTTGTCAACATTGTATTCCATCTGCCATACCCTAGCCCATTCACTTAACCTATCCAAATCCCTCTGCAGACTTCCGGTAAATGTGGTGATTTACATTTCAGAATCCAGGACTGTGAATGACAGGGGCTGGATTACATTACCCAATGCAGAGCACATGACACAAGGCACAGTCACATTTCCCCCTCCAGCCATTCTATTGGGTAAGCTTTGCTCTCCAGGGAGAATTGTCGTCCGCTCTGTTTTCCTCATAAGGAGACAGAGGGTCCCATAGAATGTAGTCAACACTGAGGAACAGGCAATCTTACTGAACCTCCTCCAGCACACACGGGAACACCTCATGAGGTGTGTCTGTAAGTAGTCAGGTATGAATTAGAATTTAGAATATGCTGAGAGGTGTATCACTGTTTTTAAAGATGGGCTCAGGTCTGTGTGTGTTCTCCAGTCCCAATACAGAGCTCCTGAATGAGCTGTGTCATTGAGGAGACTGGAGATGGGTCTGGATGCTGAATACAGCAAGTCACAAACAAGCATGGTTTAGAACAAAGAGAAGAAAGAACAAAGAAATATTACAGCACAGGAACAGGCCCTTCGGCCCTCCAAGCCTGCGCCGCTCCAGATCTAGGAGCAATAGGGTGGTTGTGATGGGAGATTTTAACTTCCCCAACATTGAATGGGATTCGTGTAGTGTTGGAGGCGTAGATGGAGCAGAGTTTGTAAGGAGCATCCAGGAGAGTTTTTTTTAGAGCAGGATGTAAATAGTCCAACTCGGGAAGGGGCCATGCTGGACCTGGTATTGGGGAATGATCCCGGCCAGGTGGTTGATGTTTCAGTCGGCGATTACTTTGGGAATAGCGATCACAATTCCATAAATTTTAGAATACTAATGGACAAAGATGAGAGTGGTCCTAAAGGAACAAAATTCGGCAGGAGCTCGGGAATGTGGATTGGGAGCAGCTGTTTTAGGATAAATCCACATTTGAAATGTGGGAGTCTTTTAAGGAAAGGTTGATTAGAGTGCAGGACAGACATGTTCCTGTGAAAATGAAAGATAGAAATGGCAAGATTAGGGAACCATGGATGACGGGTGAAATTGTGAGACTAGCTAAGATGAAAATGGAAGCATACATAGGATCGAGGCGACTCAAAACTGATGAAGCTTTGGAGGAATATCTGGAAAGTAGGACGAATCACAAACACGCATTAAAGAGGGCTAAAAGGGGTCATGAAATATCTTTGGCTAACAGGGTTAAGGAAAATCCCAAAGCATTTTATTCATATGTAAGGAGCAAGAGGGTAACTAGAGAAAGGGTTGGCCCACTTAAGGACAAAAGAGGGAATATATGTGTGGACTCAGAGGAAATGGGTGAGATTCTTAATGAGTACTTTGCATCGGTATTCACAAAGGAGAGGGACAAGACGGATGTTGAGGCTAGGGATGGATGTTTAAATACTCTCGGTCAAGTAGTCATACGGAAGGGGGAAGTTTTGGGTATTCTAAAAGACATTAAGTTGGACAAGTCCCCAGGACCGGATGGGATCTATCCCAGGTTACTGAGGGAAGCGAGGGCCGACATAGCTGGGGCCTTTAAAAATATCTTTGCAGCATCCTTGAGCACGGGTGAGGTCCCGGAGGACTGGAGAATTGCTAATGTTGTCCCTTTGTTTAAGAAGGGTAGCAGGGATAATCCAGGGAATTATAGACCTGTGAGCTTAACGTCAGTGGTAGGCAAACTGTTGGAGAATATACTGAGGGATAGGATCTATTCACATCTGGAAGAAAATAAACTTATCAGTGATAGGCAGAATGGTTTTGTGCAGAGAAGGTCATGTCTTACAAACCTAATAGAATTCTTTGAGGAAGTGACAAAGTTAATTGATGAGGGAAGGGCTGTAGATGTCGTATACATGGACTTTAGTAAGGTGTTTGATAAGGTTTCCCATGGCAGGTTGATGGAAAAAGTGAAGTCGTATGGGGTTCAGCGTGTACTAGTTAGATGGATAAAGAACTGGCTGGGCAACAGGAGACAGAGAGTAGTGGCGGAAGGGAGTGTCTCAAAATGGAGAAAGGTGACTATTGGTGTTCCACAGGGATCCGTGCTCGGACCACTGTTGTTTGTGATCTACATAAATGACCTGGAGGAAGGTATAGGTGGTCTGATTAGCAAGTTTGCAGATGATACTAAGATTGGTGGAGTTGCAGATAGCGAGGAGGACTGTCAGAGAATACAACAAAATATAGATAGATTGGAGAGTTGGGCAGAGAAATGGCAAGTGGAGTTCAATCCAGGCAAATGCGAGGTGATGCATTTTGGAAGAACAAATTCAAGAGCGGAAGGATCTTGGGGAAAATTGATGTGCAGAGAGATCTGGGAGTTCAGGTCCATTGTACTCTGAAGGTGGCAACGCAGGTTGATAGAGTGGTCAAGAAGGCAGACAGCATGCTTGCCTTCATCGGACGGGGTATTGAGTACAAGAGTTGGCAGGTCATGTTACAGTTGTATAGGACTTTGGTTCGGCCACATTTGGAATACTGCGTGCAGTTCTGGTCGCCACATTACCAGAAGGATGTGGATGCCTTGGAGAGGGTGCAGAGGAGGTTCACCAGGATGTTGTCTGGTATGGAGGGTGCTAGCTATGAAGAAAGGTTCAGTAGATTAGGATTGATTTCGTAGGAAGGACGGAGGTTGAGGGGGGACCTGATTGAGGTATACAAAATTATGAGAGGTATGGACAGGGTGGACAGCAACAAGCTTTTCCCAAGAGTGGGGGTATCAGTTACAAGGGGTCACGGGTTCAAGGTGAGAGGAGGAATGTTTAAGGGAGATATGCGTGGAAAGTTTTTTCCGCAGAGGGTGGTGGGTGCCTGGAACGCTTTACCAGCGGAGGTGGTAGAGGCGGGCACGATAGCATCATTTAAGAAGCATCTAGACAGGTATATGAATGGGCGGAACAAAGGGAAGTAGACCTTGGAAAATAGGAGACAGGTTTAGATAAAGGATCTGGATCGGCGCAGGCTGGGAGGGCCGAAGGGCCTGTTCCTGTGCTGTAATTTTCTTTGTTCTTTGTAAAACTGTCGCCTATTTTCTAAGGACCTGTATCCCTCTGCTCCCTGCCCTTTCATGTATCTGTCTAGATACACCTTAAATGACGCTATCGTGCCCGCCTCTACCACCTCCGTCGGCAATGCGTTCCAGGCACCCACCACCCTCTGCGTAAAGAACTTTCCATGCATATCTCCCTTAAACTTTTCCCCTCTCACTTGAACTTGTGACCCCTAGTAATTGAGTCCCCCACTCAGAGATAAAGCTCCTTGCTATCCACCCTGTCCATACCTCTCATGATTTTGTACCTCAATGGGGTCCCTCCCTCAACCACCGTCTTTCTAATGAAAATAATCCTAATTTACTGAGCCTCTCTTCATAGCTAGCACCCTCCATACCAGGCAACAACCTGGTGAACCTCCTCTGCACCTTCTCAAAAGCATCCACATCCTTTTGGTAATGTGGCGACCAGAACTGTACGCAGTATTCCAAATGTGGCCGAACCAAATCCGAACCGAACTTTGGCAGAGCAAAGTGTGCAGAGGACACTGAAAGCCTGCAGAGGGATATCGATAGTAGGAAGAAGGAACTGAAGGCACTGTTGCTAAGTTTGCAGATGATATAAAGATCTGTAGAGGGAGGGACAGGTAGTTTTGAGGAAGCAAGGGGGCTGCAGAAGTATTTGGACAAGCTGTGAGAGTGGGCAATGAATTGGCAAATTGAATACAATGTGGAGAAGTGTGAGGTTATGCACTTTGGAAGGAGGAATTTAGGCAAAGACTATTTTCTAAATAGGGAAATGCTTTGGAGATCAGAAGCACAAAGGGACTTGGGAGTCCTTGTTCACGATTCTCTTAAAGTTAATGCGCAGGTTCATTCGGCAGTTAGGAAGGCAAATGCAATGTTAGCATTCATGTCAAGAGGGCTAGAATACAAGACCAGAGATGTAATTCTGAGGCCGTAGAAGGCTCTGGTCAGACCCCATTTGGAGTATTCTGAACCGTTTTGGGCCCCGTATCTAAGTAAGGATGTGCTGGCCTTGAAAAGTGTCCAGAGGAGGTTTACAAGAATGATCCCTGGAATGAAGAGTTTGCCGTATGAGGAACGGTTGAGGACTCTGGGTCTGTACTGGTTGGAGTTCAGAAGGATGAGGGGGGATGAAACCTACAGGATGCTGCGAGGCCTGGATAGAGTGGACATCGAGAGGATATTTCCACTTGTAGGAAAAACTAGAACCAGAGAGCACCATCACAGACTAAAGGGACGATCCTTTAAAACAGACATGAGGTGGAAATTCTTCAGTCAGAGGGTGGTGTATCTGTGGAACTGTTGCACGTTTTACTTGAGTGTATTACGCGTTTATTGGAGTGTATTAACACGCCTCCGTTTAAAGGCCGTGTGCTTAACACTACTACAGCTCTGTGTATGTAATTCTGCTCGGAGTCGCCAGGTGCCGTATTTAGACACCTCACAAGTATATCAAGGTCAGGTTCAAAGTAATAAAACTGTACACCGATTAGTAAGTTCAAATGATTGATATTTATTATAACCAATATAATAAATACGCATGCATACGCTAAAGACTAATACTTATTTCTACTATTAAACGACTAAATACTTATCTAAGTAGGAACCAGCAAGGTCAGGGGACAATGCCTTTTGTTCCTTTCTGGACTGCACCTTCTGTTCACTAATAGTCGGCTAGAGTATAAGCAATGCCAGGGTCACGTAGCGAGCGTCGTTTTGGCACTTACTGATCGATGGCTGGTGCTCAACGGCCGGTGATGAAAGACAGGATCTGGAGGCTGGGGTCGGAGTCAGGATGCAACAGCCTAGGCCGGAGTCTGGAAGCAACAGAGCCGGAGAAAAACAGAACGGACCATGTGCGGGGTCTACTTTTATAGGTCCGAGAGGTCCGTGCCCTTTGGGGCGGGCTCTTTCACCTGCTAGGTATCGATTGGGTCTTCTCCCAATCGATATTTTCCAAACCCCCAATCTGAGGGTCTCTTCTCGATGGGTGGGGCGGTCTCTATGGTGCGTTGTGATGGATACTTATGGTGCCGTTTCGTCTGGGCGTCCACTCAAAGTATCCATTCAAACCCAAATGTTTCTATTGTGTGGGCCCAGATCTGGATCACCTCATTACTATGCAAATCGTTGTTGCCATTTACACCTTAAGCTGAGATCCTGCACCTGGCCATAAACTGGTTTTTGTACGTGCAGAATGCTAATTAGCCTTCTGCAAACTGCTTGTCCTTACTAAGACTGTTTTCTCCCTGCAGCCTTAGCAGTTCTCCATTTTGGTAGCCCAGTGTCCATCTTAGGTGGCTACAGAACTCTTTGTCGTAGTAGGCTGGAGGCAAAATCACGCAGTGTCTTTAAGACAGAGATAGATAGGCCTTGATTAATAAGGGGATCAGGGGTTATGGGGAGAAGACAGGGGAATGGGGGTGAGAAACATATCAGCCATGATTGAATGGCGGAGCAGGCCTGATGGGCCGAGTGGCCTAATTCTGCTCCTATGTCTCATGGTCTTATGGTCAGTGGCAAAGTCCTGTGTTGTGGTCAGTCCAGTGCCGGGGGGTCAGCCCTGTGCCGGGGGGGGTCAGCCCTGTGTCAGGTGGGTCAGTCCTGTGTCTGGGGTCAGTCCTGTGTCCGGGAGGGTCAGCCCTGTGTCGGGGGGTCAGCCCTGTGTCGGGGGGTCAGTCCTGTGTCTGGGGTCAGTCCTGTGCCGGGGGGTCAGTCCTGTGTTGGGGGGTCAGTCCTGTGTTGGGGGGTCAGTCCTGTGTCGAGGGGGCGGGGGGGGGGGGGGGGGTCAGATTATGAAACCACAAAGTGAAAAAGCAGCGTCAGAATCTGTAAGTTATATTTTTAATTATTTTGAGTTCCTGTGGGTTGTGATTTGATTGGACCAGTGGCCTGCCAGAGTGAGACACAGGTCGACACGGTGGCACAGTGCTTAGCACTGCTGCCTGACAACACCAGGACCCAGGTTCGATTCCGACCTCGGATGACTGTCTGCGTGGAGTCTGTACGTTTTCCCCGTGTCTGTGTGGGTTCCTTCCGGATGTTCCGGGTTACTCCCACTGTCCCAAGATGTGCCGGTTCGGTGGATTGGCCATGCTAATTTGCCCCGAGTTGGGGCTACAGGGATATGGTGGGGGTCGGGCCGAGATGGGGTTACAGGGGAAGGACGGGGGGAGTGGGCCGAGGTAGGGTGCTCTTTCAGAGGGACGGTGCAAAGTCGATGGGCTGAGTGGCCTCCTTCTCCACTGTCGGGATCTGATGATTCTGTGGATCTCACTCACATTTCTGTCATTTTTGTCTATTTTGTGCTTCAATAAATCTTTGCTTAATCCTTTCCTCCTGTACCCAGCAGAAAGCCCCACCCCCCAGCTCCACACCCACTGTAACCGCGGAGATCCTGAAGATCAACAACGAGACCTTGGGTAAAATACAGGCAACAACATTTCCTACAGATGAATTGGGTGGATGTATATTTTTGGAAAGGAAGTGTTTATTTTGATGATTTCTGTAATGTTTAGTTTAATTGTGTCTTCACTGGAGTCAGTGAGTGGGACTTCCCGGCCATTCCTATTGGTGTGATTCCGGTCCCACTGACAGAGCCCCCTCCCCCTGCCGTGGGGCGGAGGGTGTAAACACCGGGAAGCCCCATTGACAGCGATGGGACTGAAAGATCCTTCCATTGGCCAATGGCCTCAGGAGCCACAAAACAGGCTGTAGGATGGCCAGGAAAATTGCCCCGTGCCCCGCAGATTCTCTGTTCGGGGTCTCCACTGTTTCACAGATCACCATGGAGATGTACCAGACATTTATCAGGGCTGGGTTATCCCCCAATCCACATCAACTCACAAACAACAACAGGGGACAATTACAAACAGATTTCTGCCAGGTTTTGATTGGTAGTTGGAATGTGTGTGGGCTGGTGGTATCACTGGGTGTGGATTCTGGTGTGAAATAAGAACATAAGACCTAGGAGCAGGAGTCGGCCATCTGGCCCCTCGAGCCTGCTCTGCCATTCAATGAGATCATGGCTGATCTTTTGTGGACTCAGCTCCACTTTCCGGCCGGAACACCATAACCCTTTTTTCCTTTATTCTTCAAAAAATGATCTATCTTTATCTTAAAAACATTTAATGAAGGAGCCTCAACTGCTTCACTGTGCAAGCAATTCCATAGATTCACAACCCTTTGGGTGAAGAAGTTCCTCCGAAGCTCAGTCCTAAATCTACTTCCCCTTATTGTGAGGCGATGCCCCCTAGTTCTGCTTTCACCCGCCAATGGAAACAACCTGCCCGCATCTATCCTATCTATTCCCTTCATAATTGTATATGTTTCTGTCTGATCCCCCCCCCCCCTCATCCTTCTAAATTCCAACGAGTACAGTCCCAGTCTACTCAGCCTCTCCTCATACTCCAACCCCTCCAACTCTGGGATTAACCTAGTGAATCTCCTCTGCAAACCCTCCAGCACCAGTACATTCTTTCTCAGGTAAGGAGATCAAAACTGAGCACAACACTCCAGGTGTGGCCTCACTAACACCTGATACAATTGCAGCATAACCTCCCTAGTCTTAAACTCCATCCCTCAAACAATGAAGGACAAAAAACCTGTTGCACCTGTAAACCAACTTGTTGTGACTCATGCACCAGCACAACCAGGTATTTCTGCACAGCAGCAGGTTTTAATATTTTATTATTGAAATAATAATCCCTTTTGCTGTTATTGCTACCAAAATGGATCTCCTCACAGTTGTCAACATTGTATTCCATCTGCCATACCCTAGCCCATTCACTTAACCTATCCAAATCCCTCTGCAGACTTCCGGTAAATGTGGTGATTTACATTTCAGAATCCAGGACTATGAGTGACAGGGGCTGGATTACATTACCCAATGCAGAGCACATGACACAAGGCACAGTCACCTTTCCCCCTCCAGCCATTCTATTGGGTAAGCTTTGCTCTCCAGGGAGAATTGTCGTCCGCTCTGTTTCCCTCATAAGGAGACAGAGGGTCCCATAGAATGTAGTCAACACTGAGGAACAGGCAATCTTACTGAACCTCCTCCAGCACATACGGGAACACCTCCTGAGGTGTGTCTGTAAGTAGTCAGGTATGAATTAGAATTTAGAATATGCTGAGAGGTGTATCACTGTTTTTGAAGATGGGCTCAGGTCTGTGTGTGTTCTCCAGTCCCAATACAGAGCTCCTGAATGAGCTGTGTCATTGAGGAGACTGGAGATGGATCTGGATGATGAATCCAGCAAGTCACAAACAAGCATGGTTTAGAACAAAGAGAAGAAAGAACAAAGAAATATTACAGCACAGGAACAGGCCCTTCGGCCCTCCAAGCCTGCGCCGCTCCAGATCTAGGAGCAATAGGGTGGTTGTGATGGGAGATTTTAACTTCCCCAACATTGAATGGGATTCGTGTAGTGTTAATAGAACATAGAACGATACAGCGCAGTACAGGCCCTTCGGCCCTCGATGTTGCACCGACATGGAAAAAGAAAACTAAAGGCCATCTAACCTACACTATGCCCTTATCATCCATATGCTTATCCAATAAACTTTTAAATGCCCTCAATGTTGGCGAGTTCACTACTGTTGCAGGTAGGGCATTCCACGGCCTCACCACTCTTTGCGTAAAAAACCCACCTCTGACCTCTGTCCTATATCTATTACCCCTCAATTTAAGGCTATATCCCCTCGTGCTAGCCACCTCCATCCGCGGGAGAAGGCTCTCGCTGTCCACCCTATCTAACTCTCTGATCATTTTGTATGCCTCTATTAAGTCACCTCTTAACCTTCTTCTCTCTAACGAAAACAACCTCAAGTCCATCAGCCTTTCCTCATAAGATTTTCCCTCCATACCAGGCAACATCCTGGTAAATCTCCTCTGCACCCGTTCCAAAGCTTCCACGTCCTTCCTATAATGAGGCGACCAGAACTGTACGCAATACTCCAAATGCGGCCGTACTAGAGTTTTGTACAACTGCAACATGACCTCATGGCTCCGGAACTCAATCCCTCTACCAATAAAGGCCAACACACCATAGGCCTTCTTCACAACCCTATAAAACTGGGTGGCAACTTTCAGGGATCTATGTACATGGACACCGAGATCCCTCTGCTCATCCACACTACCAAGAATTTTACCATCAGCCAAATATTCCGCATTCCTGTTATTCTTTCCAAAGTGAATCACCTCACACTTCTCCACATTAAACTCCATTTGCCACCTCTCAGCCCAGATCTGCAGCTTATCTATGTCCCTCTGTAACCTGCAACATCCTTCCGCACTGTCTACAACTCCACCGACTTTAGTGTCGTCTGCAAATTTACTCACCCATCCTTCTGCACCCTCCTCTAGGTCATTTATAAAAATGACAAACAGCAACGGCCCCAGAACAGATCCTTGTGGTACGCCACTCGTAACTGAACTCCATTCTGAACATTTCCCATCAACTACCACTCTCTGTCTTCTTTCAACTAGCCAATTTCTGATCCACATCTCTAAATCACCCTCAATCCCCAGCCTCCGTATTTTCTGCAATAGCCGACCGTGGGGAACCTTATCAAACGCTTTACTGAAATCCATATACACCACATCAACTACTCTACCCTCGTCTACCTGTTCAGTCACCTTCTCAAAGAACTCGATAAGGTTTGTGAGGCATGACCTACCCTTCACAAAACCATGCTGACTATCCCTAATCATATTATTCCTATCTAGATGATTATAAATCGTATCTTTTATAATCCTCTCCAAGACCTTACCCACCACAGACGTTAGGCTCACTGGCCTATATTTACCGGGGTTATCTCTACTCCCCTTCTTGAACAAAGGGACCACATTTGCTATCCTCCAGTCCTCTGGCACTATTCCTGTAGCCAATGATGACCTAAAAATCAAAGCCAAAGGCTCAGCAATCTCTTCCCTGGCTTCCCAGAGAATCCTGGGATAAATCCCATCCGGCCCCGGGGACTTATCTATTTTCACCTTGTCCAGAATTGCCAACACTTCTTCCCTACGCAACTCAATGCCATCTACTCTAATAGCCTGGGTCTCAGCATTCTCCTCCACAATATTATCTTTTTCTTGAGTGAATACTGACGAAAAGTATTCATTTAGTAATGGAGGCGTAGATGGAGCAGAGTTTGTAAGGAGCATCCAGGAGAGTTTTTTTTAGAGCAGTATGTAAATAGTCCAACTCGGGAAGGGGCCATGCTGGACCTGCTATTGGGGAATGATCCCGGCCAGGTGGTTGATGTTACAGTCGGCGATTAATTTGGAAATAGCGATCACAATTCCATAAATCTTAGAATACTAATGGACAAAGATGAGAGTGGTCCTAAAGGAACAAAATTCGGCAGGAGCTCGGGAATGTGGATTGGGAGCAGCTGTTTAAGGATAAATCCACATTTGAAATGTGGAAGTCTTTTAAGGAAAGGTTGATTAGAGTGCAGGACAGACATGTTCCTGTGAAAATGAAAGATAGAAATGGCAAGATTAGGGAACCATGGATGACGGGTGAATTTGTGAGACTAGCTAAGATGAAAAAGGAAGCATACATAGGATCGAGGCAACTCAAAATTGATGAAGCTTTGGAGGAATATCGGGAAAGTAGGACGAATCTCAAACATGCAAGAAAGAGGGCTAAAAGGGGTCATGAAATATTTTTGGTTAACAGGGTTAAGGAAAATCCAAAAGCATTTTATTCGTATGTAAGGAGCAAGAGGGTAACTAGAGAAAGGATTGGCCCACTTAAAGACAAAAGAGGGAATTTATGTGTGGACTTAGAGGAAATGGGTGAGATTCTTAATGAGTACTTTGCATCGGTATTCACAAAGGAGAGGGAGAAGACGGATGTTGAGGCTAGGGATGGATGTTTAAATACTCTCGGTCAAGTTGTCATACGGAAGGGGGAAGTTTTAGGTATTCTAAAAGACATTAAGGTGGACAAGTCCCCAGGACCGGATGGGATCTATCCCAGGTTACTGACGGAAGCGAGGGTCGAAATAGCTGGGGCCTTAACTAATATCTTAGCAGCATCCTTGAGCACGGGTGAGGTCCCGGAGGACTGGAGAATTGCTAATGTTGTCCCTTTGTTTAAGGAGGGTAGCAGGGATAATCCAGGGAATTATAGACCTGTGAGATTGACGTCAGTGGTCGGCAAACTGTTGGAGAATATACTGAGGGATAGGATCTATTCACATATGGAAGAAAATAGACTTATCAGTGATAGGCAGCATGGTTTTGTGCAGGGAAGGTCATGTCTTACAAACCTAATAGAATTCTTTGAGGAAGTGAAAGTTAATTGATGAGGGAAGAGCTGTAGATGTCGTATGCATGGACTTTAGTAAGGCGTTTGATAAGGTTTCCCATGGCAGGTTGATGGAAAAAGTGAAGTCGTATGGGGTTCAGGGTGTACTAGCTAGATGGATAAAGAACTGGCTGGGCAACAGGAGACAGAGAGTAGTGGTGGAAGGGAGTGTCTCAAAATGGAGAAGGGTGACTAGTGGTGTTCCACAGGGATCCGTGCTCGGACCACTGTTGTTTGTGATCTACATAAATGACCTGGGGGAAGGTATAGGTGGTCTGATTAGCAAGTTTGCAGATGATACTAAGATTGGTGGAGTTGCAGATAGCGAGGAGGACTGTCAGAGAATACAACAAAATATAGATAGATTGGAGAGTTGGGCAGAGAAATGGCAGGTGGAGTTCAATCCAGGCATATGCGAGGTGATGCATTTTGGAAGATCAAATTCAAGAGCGGACTATATGGTCAATGGAAGGATCTTGGGGAAAATTGATGTGCAGAGAGATCTGGGAGTTCAGGTCCATTGTACCCTGAAGGTGGCAACGCAGGTTGATAGAGTGGTCAAGAAGGCATACAGCATGCTTGCCTTCATCGGAAGGAGTATTGAGTACAAGAGTCGGCAGGTCATGTTACAGTTATATAGGACTTTGGTTCGGCCACATTTGGAATACTGCGTGCAGTTCTGGTTGCCACATTACCAGAAGGATGTGGATGCCTTGGAGAGGGTGCAGAGGAGGTTCACCAGAATGTTGCCTGGTATGGAGGGTGCTAGCAATGAAGAAAGGTTAAGAAGATTAGGATTGTTTTCATTGGAAACCCGCATCTATCCTATCTATTCTGTTCTTGAAAATACAGAAAAATGTATCATTTGAAACATGGAAGTCTGGCAATATCTGATCTGAAAGGATACAGGGAAAGATCCCACAAAAGGTTAATAGCAGCTGCAAAGAGCAGGATTATAAAATGCAGATTCTTGCTCACAAGCAGGCTTATCAAACACACAGGTTTCATGTGGTAAGCTAAAACAATGGCTCACACCTTCATGGAATGTAACTATCTCACGAAGCATCTGGAAAGGTATGGATGAGAGTTTCAATTGAATTAAGTGACGAATGTTTAAAGCAGGCAGGTCTTTCAAGTCATAACCAAGTTAAATTTTAGCATACAGCTAAAAGCAAAGTCTCACACCTTAATTGAAATAAACTCTCTTAGCAAACAACTGGAAAATTAAACGATTCGAAATCACAGAATTAAAAGTAACACCTATTGAAACCAAAGGAACTTTGAACATCACAAAGGATAATGTAATCAGATCTGAGGTGACGCTATGCGCAAAATGAATAATTAGTTGTATTCAAATGTTTACATCAAAGATACTTTTTAACAATCAAAGGGAAATAAGTTAATTTACAATAAGTCTCTAAAAACTTAATAATTGTTAGAAAGAGAATTTAAACCCAGGGAGCAGAAGCAGAAGAGCAACAACAACAATAGAAACAGCAACAGGAGAGAAGTGGAGGAGAACTCAGAGAGAGAGAGAGCTCGGTCATGGGAAAGACAAGGCAAGCAGCCAAGTTTAAACAGTTATACATCTAAGGAAGACTAGAATTTAAACAGGAGTCAGAGTCAGCTTAGAGATAGCTAGCAGAGATGGCTCCTATAGCTCAGTACATGGATCAATAAGACACAGCAACAGAGCTAACCAGCGAATACATCCCAAAATGACCAGAATTTAAAGAAGATTGAGTGTCAAGGTGGGCCTGAAGGTCCCTACAACCAACCAGCGGGATCCAGAAGCAAGATCTTTTTACCTTTCTGTAAAGAAAGAGTTTGCAGCTTTTAAAAGAAAAAATATAATAATAAAATAACTTAACTTAACCTGAAAAAGTGGTTTATTCCTGAAAATCTACGTTACTTACTTAGCAGTGCAGGACCCAGGACATCGTGTTAATTACGCCCAGCCGGTTTTTTTGCTTTCTCCATGGTATCCAGCGTGGAGGCCTAGAATATTAGAAGTTTCTAGGTAAAGCGAGGCTAGAATATTAGAAGTTTCTAGCTGTGCAGAATGGGGGCTAGAGTAGGGGCGAGAATATTAGAAGTTTCTAGCTGAGCAGAATGGGGGCTAGAGTAGGGGCTAGAATATTAGAAGTTTCTAGTTCCCAAGAAACGGTTTTTTAATCGGCACAAAGGCTAAAATATTAGAAGTTTCTGGTCTATGTGTGAGTCAGACTTTACAGACTTTACATGCCGAGTTTAGTCTGGAAAGTCATTTGTGATTGACTTTTGTAAGGATATTCTGTGGATCGAGGGGACTGAAACTCAGGTTGGGTGTGAATCAGCAGATTAGAAGATGCTGACCCTGAGTGAAAGTCTGCAAGACATCTTGGTGACAGCACTAAAAGTCTTGCATCCATTACTAGTAAAAGGAGGCCAAAAAATAAATCGTCCTTAGAGTAAGGCAGATTGTGCGGAAATTTTCTGGAAAATAGGGACGCCTAGAATCTTCAGAGACCAATAACCAATCGACCCTTAACTAAAACAGGAAGATAGCGCCTTAGTCAGCATTGGATAGGGCCCAGAAAGGGTACTTATCCTTAATTTCAGATTGCAACTGAAAGGGACAACCAGGAACAGAACTTGAATTCCGAAAAATGGCAATGAGAATAATCCTCTTGCTCTGAAATATGGTCAAGAGAGTTGTAACAATGAAACAAGAGTGGAAAAGCTTAACAGAGGCAAAAAAAACTCCTGCAGAAGTGAAACTTATCAGCATGGAGGGGTCTCAATTTTTGTTAAGAGTAACTAAAACCCTGCAGAATAGAGGTCCAAGATCTCAGTGGATAAATGTGAGTGTGTGTTTAATAAGGATTTGTGAAATCCTGCAGAGTAAAGATCCAAGATCTGAGTGGATGAATGAGTGTGTGTATGTCTAATAAGGAATTGTGAATTTCCTTTAAATATAGAATTTACAGTGCAGAAGGAGGCCATTCGGCCTATCGAGTCTGCACCGGCTCTTGGAAAGAGCACCCTACCCAAGGTCAACACCTCCCCCTATCCCAATAACCCCCCACCCAACACTAAGGGCAATTTTGGACACTAAGGGCAATTTATCATGGCCAATCCACCTAACCTGCACATTTTTGGACTGTGGGAGGAAACCAGAGCACCCGGAGGAAACCCACGCAGACACGGGGAGGATGTGGAGACTCCGCACAGACAGTGACCCAAGCCGGAATCGAACCTGGGACCCTGGAGCTGTGAAGCCATTGTGCTATCCACAATGCTACCCTGCTGCACAAAATGTTTGTATTTTTTAAAAATGTTGTATTTTGTAAAGCTGATTTTCACATAAATTGGAAGTTATAAATGGCAGGAAGAAATGTGATCCGTATGATGAGTAAATCAGTATGTTCAGAACTAAATTGGTCTCAGAATAAACAGATAAAGAGTTTGTGCTGGGCAGCAGTCAGCTGTTGCAGACTTTGAAACTGCTGCCTTGAAATTGACACTGCAGGCTCCGCAGGGTCCTAGTGCCCGACCAACACTTAGTATCACTATCTTAAATAATGATGTTTAGAATGTTAAATACCTTGAAGAAGGAGCATTAGAGAATAAAGATATTGGACCAGGAGTTAGATTAGGAGAATTAATTGCAGTATCAGGAAATGAGAATCTGATTGCAGGAAAAGATTTAATAAAAATTGATGCAGAAACATAAAGATATTAAAACCAATTGATAATACAGAGGAAGTTTGTGTGAAGCTACCAATTAAAACTGCAGGAAAAATAATCCATGAAGTTGTAAAATGTAAAGATGAGATTATTCAGATTCTGGGTAAACATACAGTTGAATTAGAGAAGCATGGTGTCTGGAGCAAAAGACATTGTATCACAATTAAAGCACATGATCCTATTGGTGGGAAGACAGTGAATTAAAACCTGTTAGCAGCATTGGTTGGACAGATGATAAAGTTAAAATGTCATGTTTGGAACTTACTTTCATAAAAATCCGGTCGTAATCAAAATAAAGTAATTAAAGTAAATGCAGTAGCAATATCAGGAAAGTATCGGTAAGGTTTTGACCAGATTAGATCACTGGGTGAGCAGAGGAGGAGTTTGAGATTCTTCGAATCTCACTCAGGGGTGCAATGACAAAAGGAGGAAGCTTAACAGGCTTTAATTGCATGATGTACATCAATGATAAGGAAAATAAACCAGTTCAAAAAGAAATGGTGGCAAAAGAAATCCGGAAGTGCTGGAGAGGGCACTTCTGGGGGAATCCAAATGAAAATAGAAAGTATAAATTAAAGAATAGGGCCCTCTCCACCCTTGATCTGTTCATTTGATTTTTCAGATGGAAAAAATAAATAACAAACCAGTTTACAAGAAGGAAGAGAACTACACTCCAGAGAAGAATCTTTTAAACAGGATTTGGGGAAAACTAATGATACAATTGGCTACATATTTGAGGGAATTAAATGCCAAAATTTGGAGGAAAACTTTATGGGTTAGAAACAAATCAAAATATCAAATTATTACTGAACAGTGAAACCTCCGGTCAGACATCTCTAACTGGATATCAGCTGATGGATGATCTGTGGTTTCCACGGGGTATGTACTACGCGGTGGAGTTATTAAGGGTCTCGGCAGACAGCAGCGACTGATGAGGAACCCCAACATGATAAATGACAATCATTTAAGAATTTTTGTAGCTTGATGCCACGGTGGGAAAATTGTTACCAATGCAGCAAAACAATGTTGCATTGAAGAGCTGTAATCGTTATTAAAGAAAGAAATGTCATGTAAATTGGTCGGCACTGCTATATATATGATAAGGGGGGTATGTGTGTCGTTAAAGAACTTGATCCGCATTTCTAAACTGTGTGAATGTTTTAATAGAGGGGTAGTTTAGTGTGTTTTCTTGATTTAACTACATAGAACATTATGAATAATATTGATGTTGTTTATATGCCATATTTAGTATGTAATAATTATTAGTCCCAAAGCCACGAAGGGATGTTTCGATATTGTACTTTATAGAACAGTACAGCACAGAACAGGCCCTTCGGCCCTCAATGTTGTGCCGAGCCATGTTCACCCTACTCAAACCCACGTATCCACCCTATACCCGTAACCCAACAACCCCTCCTTAACCTTACTTTTATTAGGACACTACGGGCAATTTAGCATGGCCAATTCACTTAACCTGCACATCTTTGGACTGTGGGAGGAAACCGGAGCACCCGGAGGAAACCCACGCACACACGGGGAGGACGTGCAGACTCCGCACAGACAGTGACCCAGCCGGGAATCGAACCTGGGACACTGGAGCTGTGAAGCATTTATGCTAACCACCATGCTACCCTGCTGCCCCACTTTATTTCTAGTATTTAAATTGTGATAACAGTTGCAAATATATAAAGTTGCAACACAGTCTATTTGTGTGGTTAGGTAATGAGTATTGTGTTAAGGTAAGACTTAATTTTTTTACTGTGTATTTAACAATAGGGAGAATTTATGTGGAAAAGTGACAGTTCAATGTGGTTTTGCAAATGCTGTAATGGAAAATATACACTTTAATGTTGTAAGGGAAATGATGACAGACGAAAGGGATTTGAAGGAAATTTGTCAGAAAGATATTCTCTCATGTAAACCAGGGGTTGGCAGACATACATGCTTCACGACAATGTTAGACATTAATGTGGGGAAGTTAGGAATATAAGCAGGATCAATTGAACCTTTTAAATTAATGAAGCAAGGGGATCAGTGGGTGGTACATGATATCATAATTACCATTCCAATGAGAAATGGAAAGCAATTTGGATGACAGAAAAATGGGACACCTAACAGCCAGTGATGGACAAAAGACCTTTTTGGTTACTGATGGACTGAGTTGTGTGCTGTTTCTAAGGGACATGAGGAAGCTTCTATGGTGCTGCTACCCCAAGGAAATAAAATGCTTTGGAGGTAGTAAAACACATGGAAAGCAATTGTGTTACCTTCCTGAGCGGCTATGGCTATGGTTCACAGTAATTGGACTTGAGGAAGAAAAACAAGACTCTTATCGACACTGGTCTGAGATATGGATACATATATGAGTTGATTTTGGTGCACAAATTAAAATTGCAACACATGCATACAAATGACAAAGATTGGGGATATATGTTAGTACAATTGGATGGGGGGACAATTAACCAAATAATATAGTTATGTTTCAAATGTCAAGACGGGGTGTTCTTGAAAATACAGGAAAATGTGTCATTTGAAACATGGAAGTCTGGCAATATTTAGTCTGAGAGGATATATGGGAAAGACCCCACAAAAGGTTAATAGCAGCTGCAAAGAGCAGGATTATAAAATGCAGATTCTTGCTCACAAACAGGTTTATCAAACACACAGGTTTCATGTGGTAAGCTAAAACAATGGCTCACACCTTCATGGAATGTAACTATCTCAGGAAGCATCTGGAAAGGTATGGATGAGAGTTTCAATTGGATTAAGTGACGAATGTTTAAAGCAGGCAGGTCTTTCAAGTCATAACCAAGTTAAATTATAGCATACAGCTAAAAGCAAAGTCTTACACCTTAATTGAAATAAACTCTCTTAGTAAACAACTGGAAAATTAATCGACTCAAAATCACAGAATTAAAAGTAACACCTATTGAAACCAAAGGAACTTTGAACATCACAAAGGATAATGTAATCAGATCTGAGGTGACATTATGCCCAAAATGATTAATTAGTTGTATTCAAATGTTTACATCAAAGATACTTTTTAACAATCAGAGGGAAATAAGTTAATTTACAATAAGACTCTAAAAACTTAATAAGTGCCTTTTAAACACAAATTCTTTATTGGGTTTATTAGTCACGATCGATCTTCGATTGATGACCCTTAATTTTGGATGTCCCACAAACATAAACATTTGGTCGATGGTGTGCTAGCGTTCATTAGCAGAGGGATTGAATTTAAGAGCTGTGAGGTGATGATGCAGCTGTACAAAACCTTGGTAAGGCCACATTTGGAGTACTGTGTGCAGTTCTGGTCACCTCATTTTAGGAAGGATGTGGAAGCTTTGGAAAAGGTGCAAAGGAGATTTACCAGGATGTTGCCTGGAATGGAGAGTAGGTCTTACGAGGAAAGGTTGAGGGTGCTGGGCCTTTTCTCATTAGAACGGAGAAGGATGAGGGGCGACTTGATAGATCAGGGGAATAGATAGAGTAGACAGTCAGAGACTTTTTCCCCGGGTGGAATAAACCATTACAAGGGGACATAAATTTAAGGTGAACGGTGGAAGATATAGGGCGGATGTCAGAGGTAGGTTCTTTACCCAGAGAGTAGTGGGCGCATGGAATGCACTGCCTGTGGAAGTAGTTGAGTTGGAAACATTAGGGGCCTTCAAACGGCTATTGGATAGATACATGGATTACGGTAGAATGATGGGGTGTAGATTAATTTGTTCTTAATCTGGGACAAAAGCTCGGCACAACATCGTGGGCCGAAGGGCCTGTTCTGTGCTGTATTTTTCTATGTTCTATGTAATTGTTAGAAAGAGAATATAAACCCAGGGAGCAGAAACAGAAGAGCAACAACAACAAGAGAAACAGCAACAGGAGAGAAGGGGAGGAGAACTCAGAGAGAGAGAGAGAGCACGGCCATGGGAAAGACAAGGCAAGCAGCCGAGTTTAAACAGTTATACATCTAAGGAAGACTAGAATTTAAACAGGAGTCAGAGTCAGCTTACAGATAGCTAGCAGAGTTGGCTCCTGTAGCTCAGTACATGGATCAATAAGACACAGCAAAAGAGCTAACCAGCGAATACAACTCAAAATGACCAGAATTTGAAGAAGATTGAGTGACAAGGTGGGCATGAAGGTCCCTACAACCAACCAGCAGGATCCAGAAGCAAGATCTTTTTACCTTTCTGTAAAGGAAGTGTTTGCAGCTTTTAAAAGAAAAAATATAATAATAAAATAATTTAACTTAACCTGAAAAAGTGGTTTATTCCTGAAAATCTACGTTACTTACTTAGCAACACAGGACCCAGGAAACCGATGCTACTAAGTGGTAAGTAGATAAAATCTTCGGTGAAGGTATGGGTTATACTGGGGGATAACTTGAAAATATAGTTCGACCTGAATAGCACCCACCGAAGCCTGCATCGGAGTCAGGGAGTGAGAATCCCTGTTCACCATTTAGAATATCGACTCTTTTTTGGTATGGGGGGAATTCTAGGAATGGTGGTGAGTTTTCAAAAACAATTCCCTTCATAATTTTATATGTTTCTGTAAGATCCCCCCCCCCCCCCCCCCCCCCCCCCGTCATCCTTCTAAATTCCAACGAGTACAGTCCCAGACTACTCAACCTCTCCTCATAATCCAACACCTTCAGATCTGGGATTAAACTAGTCTCCTCTGCACACCCTCCAGCACCAGTACATTCTTTCACAGGTAAGGAGAACAAAACTGAACACAATACTCCAGGTGTGGCCTCACTAACACCTGATACAATTGCAGCATAACCTACCTAGTCTTAAACTCCATCCCTCAAACAATGAAGGACAAAAAACCTGTTGCACCTGTAAATCAACTTGTTGTGACTCGTGCACCAGCACAACCAGGTTTTTCTGCACAGCAGCATGTTTTAATATTTTATTATTCAAATAATAATCCCTTTTGCTGTTATTCCTACCAAAATGGATCTCCTCACAGTTGTCAACATTGTATTACATTTGCCATACCCTAGCCCATTCACTTAACCTATCCAAATCCCTCTGCAGACTTCCGGTAAATGTGGTGATTTACATTTCAGAATCCAGGACTGTGAGTGACAGGGGCTGGATTACATTACCCAATGCAGAGCACATGACACAAGGCACAGTCACCTTCTCCCCTCCAGTCATTCTATTGGGTAAGCTTTGCTCTCCAGGGAGAATTGTCGTCCGCTCTGTTTCCCTCATCAGGTCATTAGGAGACAGAGGGTCCCATAGACTGTAGTCAACACTGAGGAACAGGCAATCTTACTGAACCTCCTCCAGGTCATACGGGAACACCTCCTGAGGTGTGTCTGTAAGTAGTCAGGTATGAATTATAATTTAGAATATGCTGAGAGGTGTATCACTGTTTTTGAAGATGGGCTCAGGTCTGTGTGTGTTAGAACATAGAACATAGAACAGTACAGCACAGAACAGGCCCTTCGGCCCTCAATGTTGTGCCGAGCCATGATCACCCTACTCAACCCATGTATCCACCCTATACCCGTAACCCAACACCCCCCCCCCCCCTTAACCTTACTTTTATTAGGACACTACGGGCAATTTAGCATGGCCAATCCACCTAACCCGCACATCTTTGGACTGTGGGAGGAAACCAGAGCACCCAGAGGAAACCCACGCACACAGGGGGAGGACGTGCAGACTCCACACAGACAGTGACCCAGCCGGGAATCGAACGTGGGACCCTGGAGCTGTGAAGCATTTATGCTAACCACCATGCTACCCTGCTGTTCTCCAGTCCCAATACAGAGCTCCTGAATGAGCTGTGTCATTGAGGAGACTGGAGATGGATCTGGATGATGAATCCAGCAAGTCACAAACAAGCATGGTTTAGAACAAAGAGAACAAAGAACAAAGAAATATTACAGCACAGGAACAGGCCCTTCGGTCCTCCAAGCCTGCGCCGCTCCAGATCTAGGAGCAATAGGGTGGTTGTGATGGGAGATTTTAACTTCCCCAACATTGAATGGGATTCATGTAGTGTTGGAGGCGTAGATGGAACAGAGTTTGTAAGGAGCATCCAGGAGAGTTTTTTTTAGAGCAGTATGTAAATAGTCCAACTCGGGAAGGGGCCATGCTGGACCTGGTATTGGGGAATGATCCCGGCCAGGTGGTTGATGTTTCAGTCGGCGATTACTTTGGAAATAGCGATCACAATTCCATAAATTTTAGAATACTAATGGACAAAGATGAGAGTGGTCCTAAAGGAACAAAATTCGGCAGGAGCTCGGGAATGTGGATTGGGAGCAGCTGTTTAAGGATAAATCCACATTTGAAATGTGGAAGTCTTTTAAGGAAAGGTTGATTAGAGTGCAGGACAGACATGTTCCTGTGAAAATGAAAGATAGAAATGGCAAGATTAGGGAACCATGGATGACAGGTGAATTTGTGAGACTAGCTAAGATGAAAAAGGAAGCATACATAGGATCGAGGCAACTCAAAACTGATGAAGCTTTGTAGGAATATCGGGAAAGTAGGACGAATCTCAAACAAGCAAGAAAGAGGGCTAAAAGGGGTCATGAAATATCTTTGGTTAACAGGGTTAAGGAAAATCCAAAAGCATTTCATTCATATGTAAGGAGCAAGAGGGTAACTAGAGAAAGGATTGGTCCACTTAAAGACAAAAGAGGGAATTTATGTGTGGACTCAGAGGAAATGGGTGAGATTCTTAATGAGCACTTTGCATCGGTATTCACAAAGGAGAGGGACAAGACGGATGTTGAGGCTAGGGATGGATGTTTAAATACTCTCGGTCAAGTTGTCATACGGAAGGGGGAAGTTTTAGGTATTCAAAAAGACATTAAGGTGGACAAGTCCCCAGGACCAGATGGGATCTATCTCAGGTTACTGAGGGAAGCGAGGGTCGACATAGCTGGGGCCTTAAAAAATACCTTTGCAGCATCCTTGAGCACGGGTGAGGTCCCGGAGGACTGGAGAATTGCCTATGTTGTCCCTTTGTTTAAGAAGGGTAGCAGGGATAATCCAGGGAATTATAGACCTGTGAGCTTGACGTCAGTGGTAGGCAAACTGTTGGAGAATATACTGAGGGATAGGATCTTTTCACATATGGAAGAAAATAGACTTATCAGTGATAGGCAGAATGGTTTTGTGCAGAGAAGGTCATGTCTTACAAACCTAATAGAATTCTTTGAGGAAGTGACAAAGTTAATTGATGAGGGAAGGGCTGTAGATGTCGTATACATGGACTTTAGTAAGGCGTTTGATAAGGTTTCCCATGGCAGGTTGATGGAAAAAGTGAAGTCGTATGGGGGTGTACTAGCTAGATGGATAAAGAACTGGCTGGGCAACAAGAGACAGAGAGTAGTGGTGGAAGGGAGTGTCTCAAAATGGAGAAGGGTGACGAGCGGTGTTCCACAGGGATCCGGGCTCGGACCACTGTTGTTTGTGATCTACATAAATGACCTGGAGGAAGGTATAGGTGGTTTTATTAGCAAGTTTGCGGATGATACTAAGATTGGTGGAGTTGCAGTTAGCAAGGAGGACTGTCAGAGAATACAACAAAATATAGATAGATTGGAGAGTTGGGCAGAGAAATGGCAGGTGGAGTTCAATCCAGGCAAATGCGAGGTGATGCATTTTGGAAGATCAAATTCAAGAGCGGTCTATATGGTCAATGGTCATGATCTTGGGGAAAATTGATGTGCAGAGAGATCTGGGAGTTCAGGTCCATTGTCCCCTGAAGGTGACAACGCAGGTTGATAGAGTGGTCAAGGAGGTATACAGCATGCTTGCCTTCATCGGATGGGGTATTGAGTACAAGAGTTGGCAGGTCATGTTACAGTTGTATAGGACTTTGGTTCGGCCACCTTTGGAATACTGCATGCAGTTCTGGTCGCCACATTACCAGAAGGATGTGGATGCCTTGGAGAGGGTGCAGAGGAGGTTCACCAGGATGTTGCCTGGTATGGAGGGTGCTAGCTATGAAGAAAGGTTGAGTAGATTAGGATTGTTTTCATTGGAAAGACGGAGGTTGAGGGGGGACCTGATTGAGGTATACAAAATTATGAGAGGTATGGACAGGGTGAACAGCAACAAGCTTTTCCCAGGAGTTGGGGTGTCAGTTACAAGGGGTCACAATTTCAAGGTGAGAGGGGGAAAGTTTAAGAGAGATGTGCGTGGAAAGTTTTTTACGCAGAGGGTGGTGGGTGCCTGGAACGCTTTACCAGCGGAGGTGGTAGAGGCGGGCACGATAGCATCATTTAAGAAGCATCTAGACAGGTATATGAATGGGCGGGAACAAAGGGAAGTAGACCTTGGAAAACAGGTTTAGATAAAGGATCTGGATCGGCGCAGGCTGGGATGGCCGAAGGGCCTGTTCCTGTGCTGTAATTTTCTTTGTTCTTTGTAAAACTGTCGCCTATTTTCTAAGGATCTGTATCCCTCTGCTCCCTGCCCTTTCATGTATCTGTCTAGATACACCTTAAATGACGCTATCGTGCCCGCCTCTACCACCTCCGTCGGCACTGCGTTCCAGGCACCCACCACCCTCTGCGTAAAGAACTTTCCATGCATATCTCCCTTAAACTTTTCCCCTCTCACTTGAACTTGTGACCCCTAGTAATTTAGTTCCCCACTCAGAGATAAAGCTCCTTGCTATCCACCCTGTCCATACCTCTCATGATTTTGTACCTCAATGGGGTCCCTCTCTCATCCACCGTCTTTCTAATGAAAATAATCCTAATTTACTGAGCCTCTCTTCATAGCTAGCGCCCTCCATACCAGGCAACAACCTGGTGAACCTCCTCTGCACCTTCTCAAAAGCATCCACATCCTTTTGGTAATGTGGCGACCAGAACTGTACGCAGTATTCCAAATGTAGCCGAACCAAATCCGAACCGAACTTTGGCAGAGCAAAGTGTGCAGAGGACACTGAAAGCCTGCAGAGGGATATTGATAGTAGGAAGAAGGAACTGAAGGCACTGTTGCTAAGTTTGCAGATGATATAAAGATCTGTAGAGGGACAGGTAGTTTTGAGGAAGCAAGGGGGCTGCAGAAGGATTTGGACAAGCTGTGAGAGTGGGCAATGAATTGGCAAATTGAATACAATGTGGAGAAGTGTGAGGTTATGCACTTTGGAAGGAGGAATTTAGGCAAAGACTATTTTCTAAATAGGGAAATGCTTTGGAAATCAGAAGCACAAAGGGACTTGGGAGTCCTTGTTCACGATTCTCTTAAGGTTAACGTGCAGGTTCATCCGGCAGTTAGGAAGGCAAATGCAATGTTAGCATTCATGTCAAGAGGGCTAGAATACAAGACCAGGGATGTAATTCTGAGGCCGTAGAAGGCTCTGGTCAGACCCCATTTGGAGTATTCTGAACCGTTTTGGGCCCCGTATCTAAGTAAGGATGTGCTGGCCTTGAAAAGTGTCCAGAGGAGGTTCACAAGAATGATCCCTGGAATGAAGAGTTTGTCGTATGAGGAACGGTTGAGGACTCTGGGTCTGTACTGGTTGGAGTTCAGATAGATGAGGGGGGATGAAACCTACAGGATGCTGCGAGGCCTGGATAGAGTGGACATCGAGAGGATATTTCCACTTGTAGGAAAAACTAGAACCAGAGAGCACCATCACAGACTAAAGGGACGATCCTTTAAAACAGACATGAGGTGGAAATTCTTCAGGCAGAGGGTGGTGTATCTGTGGAACTGTTGCACGTTTTACTTGAGTGTATTACGCGTTTATTGGAGTGTATTAACACGCCTCCGTTTAAAGGCCGTGTGCTTAACACTACTACAGCTCTGTGTATGTAATTCTGCTCGGAGTCGCCAGGTGCCATATTTAGACACCTCACAAGTATATCAAGGTCAGGTTCAAAGTAATAAAACTGTACACCGATTAGTAAGTTCAAACGATTGATATTTATTATAACCAATATAATAAATACGCATGCATACGCTAAAGATTAATACTTATTTCTACTATTAAACGACTAAATACTTATCTAAGTAGGAACCAGCAAGGTCAGGGGACAAGGCCTTTTGTTCCTTTCTGGACTGCACCTTCTGGTCACTAATAGTCGGCTAGAGTATAAGCAATGCCAGGGTCACGTAGCGAGCGTCGTTTTGGCACTTACTGATCGATGGCTGGTGCTCAACGGCCGGTGATGAAAGACAGGATCTGGAGGCTGGGGTCGGAGTCAGGATGCAACAGCCTAGGCCGGAGTCTGGAAGCAACAGAGCCGGAGCAAAACAGAACGGACCATGTGCGGGGTCTACTTTTATAGGTCCGAGAGGTCCGTGCCCTTTGGGGCGGGCTCTTTCACCTGCTAGGTATCGATTGGGTCTTCTCCCAATCGATATTTTCCAAACCCCCAATCTGAGGGTCTCTTCTCGATGGGTGGGGCAGTCTCTATGGTGCGTTGTGATGGATACTTATGGTGCCGTTTCGTCTGGGCGACCACTCAAAGTATCCATTCAAACCCAAATGTTTCTATTGTGTGGGCCCAGATCTGGATCACCTCATTACTATGCAAATCGTTGTTGCCATTTACACCTTAAGCTGAGATCCTGCACCTGGACATAAACTGGTTTTTGTACGTGCAGAATGCTAATTAGCCTTCTGCAAACTGCTTGTCCTTACTAAGACTGTTTTCTCCCTGCAGCCTTAGCAGTTCTCCATTTTGGTAGCCCAGTGTCCATCTTAGGTGGCTACAGAACTCTTTGTCGTAGTAGGCTGGAGGCAAAATCACGCAGTGTCTTTAAGACAGAGATAGATAGGCCTTGATTAATAAGGGGATCAGGGGTTATGGGGAGAAGACAGGGGAATGGGGGTGAGAAACATATCAGCCATGATTGAATGGCGGAGCAGGCCTGATGGGCCGAGTGGCCTAATTCTGCTCCTATGTCTCATGGTCTTATGGTCAGTGGCAAAGTCCTGTGTTGTGGTCAGTCCAGTGCCGGGGGGTCAGCCCTGTGCCGGGGGGGGGGGGGTCAGCCCTGTGTCGGGGGGGTCAGCCCTGTGTCGGGGGGGTCAGCCCTGTGTCGGGGGGTCAGTCCTGTGTCTGGGGTCAGTCCTGTGTCGGGGGGTCAGCCCTGTGTCGGGGGGTCAGCCCTGTGTCGGGGCGTCAGTCCTGTGTCGGGGGGTCAGCCCTGTGTCGGGGGGTCAGCCCTGTGTCGGGGGGTCAGTCCTGTGTCTGGGGTCAGTCCTGTGTCGGGGGGTCAGTCCTGTGTTGGGGGGTCAGCCCTGTGTCGGGGGGTCAGTCCTGTGTCGAGGGGTCAGTCCTGTGTTGGGGGGTCAGCCCTGTGCCGGGGGGTCAGCCCTGTGCCGGGGGGTCAGCCCTGTGTCGGGGGGATCAGTCCTGTGTCGAGGGGGCGGGGGGGAGGGGGGGGTCAGATTATGAAACCACAATGTGAAAAAGCAGCGTCAGAATCTGTAAGTTGTATTTTTAATTATTTTGAGTTCCTGTGGGTTGTGATCTGATTGGACCAGTGGCCTCCCAGAGTGAGACACAGGTCGACACGGTGGCACAGTGCTTCGCACTGCTGCCTGACAACACCAGGACCCAGGTTCGATTCCGACCTCGGATGACTGTCTGTGTGGAGTCTGTACGTTTTCCCCGTGTCTGTGTGGGTTCCTTCCGGATGCTCCGGGTTACTCCCACTGTCCCAAGATGTGCCGATTCGGTGGATTGGCCATGCTAATTTGCCCCGAGTTGGGGCTACAGGGATATGGTGGGGGGTTGGGCCGAGATGGGGTAACAGGGGAAGGACGGGGGGAGTGGGCCGAGGTAGGGTGCTCTTTCAGAGGGACGGTGCAAAGTCGATGGGCTGAGTGGCCTCCTTCTCCACTGTCGGGATCTGATGATTCTGTGGATCTCACTCACATTTCTGTCATTTTTGTCTATTTTGTGCTTCAATAAATCTTTGCTTAATCCTTTCCTCCTGTACCCAGCAGAAAGCCCCACCCCCATAGCTCCACACCCACTGTAACCGCGGAGATCATGAAGATCAACAACGAGACCTTGGGTAAAATACAGGCAACAACATTTCCTACAGATGAATTGGGTGGATGTATATTTTTGGAAAGGAAGAGTTTATTTTGATGATTTCTGTAATGTTTAGTTTAATTGTGTCTTCACTGGAGTCAGTGTGTGGGACTTCCCGGCCATTCCTATTGGTGTGATTCCGGTCCCACTGACAGAGCCCCCTCCCCCTGCCGTGGGGCGGAGGGTGTAAACACCGGGAAGCCCCATTGACAGCGATGGGACTGAAAGATCCTTCCATTGGCCAATGGCCTCAGGAGCCACAAAACAGGCTGTAGGATGGCCAGGAAAATTGCCCCGTGCCCCGCAGATTCTCTGTTCGGGGTCTCCACTGTTTCACAGATCACCATGGAGATGTACCAGACATTTATCAGGGCTGGGTTATCCCCCAATCCTCATCAACTCACAAACAACAACAGGGGACAATTACAAACAGATTTCTGCCAGGTTTTGATTGGTGGTTGGAATGTGTGTGGGCTGGTGGTTTTACTGGGCGTGGATTCTGGTGTGAAATAAGAACATAAGACCTAGGAGCAGGAGTCGGCCATCTGGCCCCTCGAGCCTGCTCTGCCATTCAATGAGATCATGGCTGATCTTTTGTGGACTCAGCTCCACTTTCCGGCCGGAACACCATAACCCTTTTTTCCTTTATTCTTCAAAAAATGATCTATCTTTATCTTAAAAACATTTAATGAAGGAGCCTCAACTGCTTCACTGTGCAAGCAATTCCATAGATTCACAACCCTTTGGGTGAAGAAGTTCCTCCGAAGCTCAGTCCTAAATCTACTTCCCCTTATTGTGAGGCGATGCCCCCTAGTTCTGCTTTCACCCGCCAGTGGAAACAACCTGCCCCCATCTATCCTATCTATTCCCTTCATAATTGTATATGTTTCTGTATGATCCCCCCCCCCCCCCTCATCCTTCTAAATTCCAACGAGTACAGTCCCAGTCTACTCAGCCTCTCCTCATAATCCAACCCCTCCAACTCTGGGATTAACCTAGTGAATCTCCTCTGCAAACCCTCCAGCACCAGTACATTCTTTCTCAGGTAAGGAGATCAAAACTGAGCACAACACTCCAGGTGTGGCCTCACTAACACCTTATACAATTGCAGCATAACCTCCCTAGTCTTAAACTCCATCCCTCAAACAATGAAGGACAAAAAACCTGTTGCACCTGTAAACCAAATTGTTGTGACTCATGCACCAGCACAACCAGGTATTTCTGCACAGCAGCAGGTTTTAATATTTTATTATTGAAATAATAATCCCTTTTGCTGTTATTGCTACCAAAATGGATCTCCTCACAGTTGTCAACATTGTATTCCATCTGCCATACCCTAGCCCATTCACTTAACCTATCCAAATCCCTCTGCAGACTTCCGGTAAATGTGGTGATTTACATTTCAGAATCCAGGACTGTGAGTGACAGGGGCTGGATTACATTACCCAATGCAGAGCACATGACACAAGGCACAGTCACATTTCCCCCTCCAGCCATTCTATTGGGTAAGCTTTGCTCTCCAGGGAGAATTGTCGTCCGCTCTGTTTCCCTCATAAGGAGACAGAGGGTCCCATAGAATGTAGTCAACACTGAGGAACAGGCAATCTTACTGAACCTCCTCCAGCACATACGGGAACACCTCCTGAGGTGTGTCTGTAAGTAGTCAGGTATGAATTAGAATTTAGAATATGCTGAGAGGTGTATCACTGTTTTTGAAGATGGGCTCAGGTCTGTGTGTGTTCTCCAGTCCCAATACAGAGCTCCTGAATGAGCTGTGTCATTGAGGAGACTGGAGATGGATCTGGATGATGAATCCAGCAAGTCACAAACAAGCATGGTTTAGAACAAAGAGAAGAAAGAACAAAGAAATATTACAGCACAGGAACAGGCCCTTCGGCCCTCCAAGCCTGCGCCGCTCCAGATCTAGGAGCAATAGGGTGGTTGTGATGGGAGATTTTAACTTCCCCAACATTGAATGGGATTCGTGTAGTGTTAATAGAACATAGAACGATACAGCGCAGTACAGGCCCTTCGGCCCTCGATGTTGCCCCGACATGGAAAAAGAAAACTAAAGGCCATCTAACCTACACTATGCCCTTATCATCCATATGCTTATCCAATAAACTTTTAAATGCCCTCAATGTTGGCGAGTTCACTACTGTTGCAGGTAGGGCATTCCACGGCCTCACCACTCTTTGCGTAAAAAACCCACCTCTGACCTCTGTCCTATATCTATTACCCCTCAATTTAAGGCTATGTCCCCTCGTGCTAGCCACCTCCATCCGCGGGAGAAGGCTCTCGCTGTCCACCCTATCTAACCCTCTGATCATTTTGTATGCCTCTATTAAGTCACCTCTTAACCTTCTTCTCTCTAACGAAAACAACCTCAAGTCCATCAGCCTTTCCTCATAAGATTTTCCCACCATACCAGGCAACATCCTGGTAAATCTCCTCTGCACCCGTTCCAAAGCTTCCACGTCCTTCCTATAATGAGGCGACCAGAACTGTACGCAATACTCCAAATGCGGCCGTACTAGAGTTTTGTACAACTGCAACATGACCTCATGGCTCCAGAACTCAATCCCTCTACCAATAAAGGCCAACACACCATAGGCCTTCTTCACAACCCTATAAAACTGGGTGGCAACTTTCAGGGATCTATGTACATGGACACCGAGATCCCTCTGCTCATCCACACTACCAAGAATTTTACCATCAGCCAAATATTCCGCATTCCTGTTATTCTTTCCAAAGTGAATCACCTCACACTTCTCCACATTAAACTCCATTTGCCACCTCTCAGCCCAGATCTGCAGCTTATCTATGTCCCTCTGTAACCTGCAACATCCTTCCGCACTGTCTACAACTCCACCGACTTTAGTGTCGTCTGCAAATTTACTCACCCATCCTTCTGCGCCCTCCTCTAGGTCATTTATAAAAATGACAAACAGCAACGGCCCCAGAACAGATCCTTGTGGTACGCCACTCGTAACTGAACTCCATTCTGAACATTTCCCATCAACTACCACTCTCTGTCTTCTTTCAACTAGCCAATTTCTGATCCACATCTCTAAATCACCCTCAATCCCCAGCCTCCGTATTTTCTGCAATAGCCAACCGTGGGGAACCTTATCAAACGCTTTACTGAAATCCATATACACCACATCAACTGCTCTACCCTCGTCTACCTGTTCAGTCACCTTCTCAAAGAACTCGATAAGGTTTGTGAGGCATGACCTACCCTTCACAAAACCATGCTGACTATCCCTAATCATATTATTCCTATCTAGATGATTATAAATTGTATCTTTTATAATCCTCTCCAAGACCTTACCCACCACAGACGTTAGGCTCACTGGCCTATAGTTACCGGGGTTATCTCTACTCCCCTTCTTGAACAAAGGGACCACATTTGCTATCCTCCAGTCCTCTGGCACTATTCCTGTAGCCAATGATGACCTAAAAATCAAAGCCAAAGGCTCAGCAATCTCTTCCCTGGCTTCCCAGAGAATCCTGGGATAAATCCCATCCGGCCCCGGGGACTTATCTATTTTCACCTTGTCAAGAATTGCCAACACTTCTTCCCTACGCACCTCAATGCCATCTATTCTAATAGCCTGGGTCTCAGCATTCTCCTCCACAATATTATCTTTTTCTTGAGTGAATACTGACGAAAAGTATTCATTTAGTAATGGAGGCGTAGATGGAGCAGAGTTTGTAAGGAGCATCCAGGAGAGTTTTTTTTAGAGCAGTATGTAAATAGTCCAACTCGGGAAGGGGCCATGCTGGACCTGCTATTGGGGAATGATCCCGGCCAGGTGATTGATGTTACAGTCGGCGATTAATTTGGAAATAGCGATCACAATTCCATAAATCTTAGAATACTAATGGACAAAGATGAGAGTGGTCCTAAAGGAACAAAATTCGGCAGGAGCTCGGGAATGTGGATTGGGAGCAGCTGTTTAAGGATAAATCCACATTTGAAATGTGGAAGTCTTTTAAGGAAAGGTTGATTAGAGTGCAAGACAGACATGTTCCTGTGAAAATGAAAGATAGAAATGGCAAGATTAGGGAACCATGGATGACGGGTGAATTTGTGAGACTAGCTAAGATGAAAAAGGAAGCATACATAGGATCGAGGCAACTCAAAATTGATGAAGCTTTGGAGGAATATCGGGAAAGTAGGACGAATCTCAAACATGCAAGAAAGAGGGCTAAAAGGGGTCATGAAATATTTTTGGTTAACAGGGTTAAGGAAAATCCAAAAGCATTTTATTCGTATATAAGGAGCAAGGGGGTAACTAGAGAAAGGATTGGCCCACTTAAAGACAAAAGAGGGAATTTATGTGTGGACTTAGAGGAAATGGGTGAGATTCTTAATGAGTACTTTGCATCGGTATTCACAAAGGAGAGGGAGAAGACGGATGTTGAGGCTAGGGATGGATGTTTAAATACTCTCGGTCAAGTTGTCAGGCGGAAGGGGGAAGTTTTAGGTATTCTAAAAGACACTAAGGTGGACAAGTCCCCAGGACCGGATGGGATCTATCCCAGGTTACTGACGGAAGCGAGGGTCGAAATAGCTGGGGCCTTAACTAATATCTTAGCAGCATCCTTGAGCACGGGTGAGGTCCCGGAGGACTGGAGAATTGCTAATGTTGTCCCTTTGTTTAAGAAGGGTAGCAGGGATAATCCAGGGAATTATAGACCTGTGAGATTGACGTCAGTGGTCGGCAAACTGTTGGAGAATATACTGAGGGATAGGATCTATTCACATATGGAAGAAAATAGACTTATCAGTGATAGGCAGCATGGTTTTGTGCAGGGAAGGTCATGTCTTACAAACCTAATAGAATTCTTTGAGGAAGTGAAAGTTAATTGATGAGGGAAGAGCTGTAGATGTCGTATACATGGACTTTAGTAAGGCGTTTGATAAGGTTTCCCATGGCAGGTTGATGGAAAAAGTGAAGTCGTATGGGGTTCAGGGTGTACTAGCTAGATGGATAAAGAACTGGCTGGGCAACAGGAGACAGAGAGTAGTGGTGGAAGGGAGTGTCTCAAAATGGAGAAGGGTGACTAGTGGTGTTCCACAGGGATCCGTGCTCGGACCACTGTTGTTTGTGATCTACATAAATGACCTGGGGGAAGGTATAGGTGGTCTGATTAGCAAGTTTGCAGATGATACTAAGATTGGTGGAGTTGCAGATAGCGAGGAGGACTGTCAGAGAATACAACAAAATATAGATAGATTGGAGAGTTGGGCAGAGAAATGGCAGGTGGAGTTCAATCCAGGCAAATGCGAGGTGATGCATTTTGGAAGATCAAATTCAAGAGCGGACTATATGGTCAATGGAAGGATCTTGGGGAAAATTGATGTGCAGAGAGATCTGGGAGTTCAGGTCCATTGTACCCTGAAGGTGGCAACGCAGGTTGATAGAGTGGTCAAGAAGGCATACAGCATGCTTGCCTTCATCGGACAGGGTATTGAGTACAAGAGTTGGCAGGTCATGTTACAGTTATATAGGACTTTGGTTCGGCCACATTTGGAATACTGCGTGCAGTTCTGGTTGCCACATTACCAGAAGGATGTGGATGCCTTGGAGAGGGTGCAGAGGAGGTTCACCAGAATGTTGCCTGGTATGGAGGGTGCTAGCAATGAAGAAAGGTTAAGAAGATTAGGATTGTTTTCATTGGAAACCCGCATCTATCCTATCTATTCTGTTCTTGAAAATACAGAAAAATGTATCATTTGAAACATGGAAGTCTGGCAATATCTGATCTGAAAGGATACAGGGAAAGATCCCACAAAAGGTTAATAGCAGCTGCAAAGAGCAGGATTATAAAATGCAGATTCTTGCTCACAAGCAGGCTTATCAAACACACAGGTTTCATGTGGTAAGCTAAAACAATGGCTCACACCTTCATGGAATGTAACTATCTCACGAAGCATCTGGAAAGGTATGGATGAGAGTTTCAATTGAATTAAGTGACGAATGTTTAAAGCAGGCAGGTCTTTCAAGTCATAACCAAGTTAAATTTTAGCATACAGCTAAAAGCAAAGTCTCACACCTTAATTGAAATAAACTCTCTTAGTAAACAACTGGAAAATTAAACGATTCGAAATCACAGAATTAAAAGTAACACCTATTGAAACCAAAGGAACTTTGAACATCACAAAGGATAATGTAATCAGATCTGAGGTGACGCTATGCGCAAAATGAATAATTAGTTGTATTCAAATGTTTACATCAAAGATACTTTTTAACAATCAAAGGGAAATAAGTTAATTTACAATAAGTCTCTAAAAACTTAATAATTGTTAGAAAGAGAATATAAACCCAGGGAGAAGAAGCAGAAGAGCAACAACAACAATAGAAACAGCGACAGGAGATAAGGGGAGAACTCAGAGAGAGAGAGAGAGCTCGGTCATGGGAAAGACAAGGCAAGCAGCCAAGTTTAAACAGTTATACATCTAAGGAAGACTAGAATTTAAACAGGAGTCAGAGTCAGCTTAGAGATAGCTAGCAGAGTTAGCTCTTATAGCTCAGTACATGGATCAATAAGACACAGCAACAGAGCTAACCAGCGAATACATCCCAAAATGACCAGAATTTGAAGAAGATTGAGTGACAAGGTGGGCCTGAAGGTCCCTACAACCAACCAGCAGGATCCAGAAGCAAGATCTTTTTACCTTTCTGTAAAGAAAGTGTTTGCAGCTTTTAAAAGAAAAAATATAATAATAAAATAACTTAACTTAACCTGAAAAAGTGGTTTATTCCTGAAAATCTACGTTACTTACTTAGCAATGCAGGACCCAGGACATTGATGCTAGCAATTGGTAAGTAGATAAAATCTTCGGTGAAGGTATGGGTTATACTGGGGTATAACTTGAAAATATAGTTTGACCTGAATAGCACCCACCGAAGCCTGCATCGGAGTCAGGGAGTGAGAATCCCTATTCACCATTTAGAATATCGACCCTTTTTTGGTACGGGGGGAATTCTAAGAATAGTGGTGAGTTTTCAAAAACATGGCGCCCAACGTTTTATTAAAACCCTGTTAATTATGCCTCACGGGTAGCTTTATTTTCTACATGGCACCCGACGTGTTAACATCGTATTAATTACGCCCAGCCATTTTTTTTTGCTTTCTCCATGGCATCCAGCGTGGAGGCCTAGAATATTAGAAGTTTCTAGGTAAAGCGAGGCTGGAATATTAGAAGTTTCTAGCTGTGCAGAATGGGGGCTAGAGTAGGGGCTAGAATATTAGAAGTTTCTAGCTGAGCAGAATGGGGGCTAGAGTAGGGTCGAGAATATTAGAAGTTTCTAGCTGAGCAGAATGGGGGCTAGAGTAGGGGCTAGAATATTAGAAGTTTCTAGCTGAGCAGAATGGGGGCTAGAGTAGGGGCTAGAATATTAGAAGTTTCTAGCTGAGCAGAATGGGGGCTAGAGTAGGGGCTAGAATATTAGAAGTTTCTAGCTGAGCAGAATGGGGGCTAGAGTAGGGGCTAGAATATTAGAAGTTTCTAGTTCCCAAGAAACGGTTGGAATATTAGAAATTTCTAATCGGCACAAAGGCTAAAATATTAGAAGTTTCTGGTCTATGTGTGAGTCAGACTTTACCTGCCGAGTTTAGTCTGGAAAGTCATGTGTGATTGACTTTCGTAAGGATATTCTGTGGATCGAGGGGACTGAAACTCAGGTTGGGTGTGAATCAGCAGACTAGAAGATGCTGACCCTGAGTGAAAGTCTGCAAGACATCTTGGTGACAGCACTAAAAGTCTTGCATCCATTACTGGTAAAAGGAGGCCAAAAAATAAATCGTCCTTAGAGTAAGGCAGATTGTGCGGAAATTTTCTGGAAAATAGGGATGCCTAGAATCTTCAGAGACCAATAACCAATCGACCCTTAACTAAAACAGGAAGATAGCGCCTTAGTCAGCATTGGATAGGGCCCAGAAAGGGTACTTATCCTTAATTTCAGATTGCAACTGACAGGGACAACCAGGAACAGAACTTGAATTCCGAAAAATGGCAATGAGAATAATCCTCTTGCTCTGAAATATGGTCAAGAGAGTTGAAACAATGAAACAAGAGTGGAAAAGCTTAACAGAGGCAAAAAAAACTCCTGCAGAAGTGAAACTTATCAGCATGGAGGGGTCTCAATTTTTGTTAAGAGTAACTAAAACCCTGCAGAATAGAGGTCCAAGATCTCAGTGGATAAATGTGAGTGTGTGTTTAATAAGGATTTGTGAAATCCTGCAGAGTAAAGATCCAAGATCTGAGTGGATGAATGAGTGTGTGTATGTCTAATAAGGAATTGTGAATTTCCTTTAATCATAGAATTTACAGTGCAGAAGGAGGCCATTCGGCCTATCGAGTCTGCACCGGCTCTTGGAAAGAGCACCCTACCCAAGGTCAACACCTCCCCCTATCCCAATAACCCCCCACCCAACACTAAGGGCAATTTTGGACACTAAGGGCAATTTATCATGGCCAATCCACCTAACCTGCACATCCTTGGACTGTGGCAGGAAACTGGAGCACCCGGAGGAAACCCACACAGACACGGGGAGGATGTGGAGACTCCGCACAGACAGTGACCCAAGCCGGAATCGAACCTGGGACCCTGGAGCTGTGAAGCCATTGTGCTATCCACAATGCTACCCTGCTGCCCAAAATGTTTGTATTTTTTAAAAATGTTGTATTTTGTAAAGCTGATTTTCACATAAATTGGAAGTTATAAATGGCAGGAAGAAATGTGATCAGTATGATGAGTAAATCAGTATGTTCAGAACTAAATTGGTCTCAGAATAAACAGATAAAGATTTTGTGCTGGGCAGCAGTCAGCTGTTGCAGACTTTGAAACTGCTGCCTTGAAATGACACTGTAGGCTCCGCAGGGTCCTAGTGCCCGACCAATACATAAAGCCACTAGCACAAATAATGATGTTCAGAATGTTAAATACCTTGAAGAAGGAGCATTAGAGAATAAAGATATTGGACCAGGAGTTAGATTAGGAGAATTAATTGCAGTATCAGGAAATGAGAATCTGATTGCAGGAAAAGATTTAATAAAAATTGATGCAGAAAAATAAAGATATTAAAACCAATTGATAATACAGAGGAAATTTGTGTGAAGCTACCAATTAAAACTGCAGGAAAAATAATCCATGAAGTTGTAAAATGTAAAGATGAGATTATTCAGATTCTGGGTAAACATACAGTTGAATTAGAGAAGCATGGTGTCTGGAGCAAAAGACATTGTATCACAATTAAAGCACATGATCCTATTGGTGGGAAGACAGTGAATTAAAACCTGTTAGCAGCATTGGTTGGACAGATGATAAAGTTAAAATGTCATGTTTGGAACTTACTTTCATAAAAATCCGGTCGTAATCAAAATAAAGTAATTAAAGTAAATGCAGTAGCAATATCAGGAAAGTATCGGTAAGGTTTTGACCAGATTAGATCACTGGGTGAGCAGAGGAGGAGTTTGAGATTCTTCGAATCTCACTCAGGGGTGCAATGACAAAAGGAGGAAGCTTAACAGGCTTTAATTGCATGATGTACAACAATGATAAGGAAAATAAACCAGTTCAAAAAGAAATGGTGGCAAAAGAAATCCGGAAGTCCTGGAGAGGGCACTTCTGGGGGAATCCAAATGAAAACAGAAGGTACAAATTAAAGAATAGGGCCCTCTCCACCCTTGATCTGTTCATTTTATTTTTCAGATGGAAAAAATAAACAACAAACCAGTTTACAAGAAGGAAGAGAACTACACTCCAGAGAAGAATCTTTTAGACAGGATTTGGGGAAAACTAATGATACAATTGGCTACATATTTGAGGGAATTAAATGCCAAAATCCGGAGGAAAACTTTATGGGTTAGAAACAAATCAAAATATCAAATTATTACTGAACAGTGAAACCTCCGGTCAGACATCTCTAACTGGACATCAGCTGATGGATGATCTGTGGTTTCCACGGGGTATGTACTACTCGGTGGAGTTATTAAGGGTCTCGGCAGACAGCAGCGACTGATGAGGAACCCCAACATGATAAATGACAATCATTTAAGAATTTTTGTAGCTTGATGCCACGGTGGGAAAATTGTTACCAATGCAGCAAAACAATATTGCATTGAAGAGCTGTAATCGTTATTAAAGAAAGAAATGTCATGCAAATTGGTCGGGACTGCTATATATATGATAAGGGGGGTATGTGTGTCGTTAAAGAACTTGATCCGCATTTCTAAACTGTGTGAATGTTTTAATAGAGGGGTAGTTTAGTGTGTTTTCTTGATTTAACTACATAGAACATTATGAATAATATTGATGTTGTTTATATGCCATATTTAGTATGTAATAATTATTCGTCCCAAAGCCACGAAGGGATGTTTCGATATTGTACTTTATTTCTAGTATTTAAATTGTGATAACAGTTGCAAATATATAAAGTTGCAACACAGTCTATTTGTGTGGTTAGGTAATGAGTATTGTGTTAAGGTAAGACTTAATTTTTTTACTGTGTATTTAACAATAGGGAGAATTTATGTTGAAAAGTGACAGTTCAATGTGGTTTTGCAAATGCTGTAATGGAAAATATACACTTTAATGTTGTAAGGGAAATGATGACAGACGAAAGGGATTTGAAGGATATTTGTCAGAAAGATATTCTCTGATGTAAACCAGGGGTTGGCAGACATACATGCTTCACGACAATGTTAGACATTAATGTGGGGAAGTTAGGAATATAAGCAGGATCAATTGAACCTTTTAAATTAATGAAGCAAGGGGATCAGTGGGTGGTACATGATATCATAATTACCATTCCAATGAGAAACGGAAAGCAATTTGGATGACGGAAAAATGGGACACCTAACAGCCAGTGATGGACAAAAGACCTTTTTGGTTACTAATGGACTGAGGTGTGTGCTGTTTCTAAGGGACATGAGGAAGCTTCTATGGTGCTGCTACCCCAAGGAAGTAAAATGCTTTGGAGGTATTAAAACACACGGAAAGCAATTGTGTTACTTTCCTGAGCGCCTATGGCTATGGTTCACGGTAATTGGACTTGAGGAAGAAAAACAAGACTCTTATCGACACTGGTCTGAGATATGGATACATATACGAGTTGATTTTGGTGCACAAATTAAAATTGCAACACATGCATACAAATGACAAAGATCGGGGATATATGTTAGTACAATTGGATGGGGGACAATTAACCAAATAATATAGTTATGTTTCAAATGTCAAGACGGGGTGTTCTTGAAAATACAGGAAAATGTGTCATTTGAAACATGGAAGTCTGGCAATATCTAGTCTGAGAGGATACAGGGATAGATCCCACAAAAGGTTAATAGCAGCTACAAAGAGGAGGATTTTAAAATGCAGATTCTTGCTCACAAGCAGGTTTATCAAACACACAGGTTTCATGCGGTAAGCTAAAACAATGGCTCACACCTTCATGGAATGTAACTATCTCAGGAAGCATCTGGAAAGGTATGGATGAGAGTTTCAATTGGATTAAGTGACGAATGTTTAAAGCAGGCAGGTCTTTCAAGTCATAACCAAGTTAAACTATAGCATACAGCTAAAAGCAAAGTCTCACACCTTAATTGAAATAAACTCTCTTAGTAAACAACTGGAAAATTAATCGACTCAAAATCACAGAATAAAAAGTAACACCTATTGAAACCAAAGGAACTTTGAACATCACAAAGGATAATGCAATCAAATCTGAGGTGACGTTATGCCCAAAATGAATAATTAGTGGTATTCAAATGTTTACATCAAAGATACTTTTTAACAATCAGAGGGAAATAAGTTAATTTACAATAAGACTCTAAAAACTTAATAAGTGCCTTTTAAACACAAATTCTTTATTGGGTTTATTAGTCACGATCGATCTTCGATTGATGACCCTTAATTTTGGATGTCCCACAAACATAAACATTTGGTCTATGGTGTGCTAGCGTTCATTAGCAGAGGGATTGAATTTAAGAGCCGTGAGGTGATGATGCAGCTGTACAAAACCTTGGTAAGGCCACATTTGGAGTACTGTGTGCAGTTCGGGTCACCTCCTTTTAGGAAGGATGTGGAAGCTTTGGAAAAGGTGCAAAGGAGATTTACCAGGATGTTGCCTGGAATGGAGAGTAGGTCTTAGGAGGAAAGGTTGAGGGTGCTGGGCCTTTTCTCAATCGAACGGAGAAGGATGAGGGGCGACTTGATAGATCAGGGGAATAGATAGAGTAGACAGTCAGAGACTTTTTCCCCGGGTGGAATAAACCATTACAAGGGGACATAAATTTAAGGTGAATGGTGGAAGATATAGGGGGGATGTCAGAGGTAGGTTCTTTACCCAGAGAGTAGTGGGCGCATGGAATGCACTGCCTGTGGAACTAGTTGAGTTGGAAACATTAGGGGCCTTCAAGCGGCTATTGGATAGATACATGGATTACGGTAGAATGATGGGGTGTAGATTAATTTGTTCTTAATTTGTTCTTGAGAGGAGTTATAGGGAGGTAGTCACACCTCAGGTAAAAGAAGAAAGTAGATGGGTTACCGTCAAGGGAGGGAGAGGGAACCGGCAGGCAGTGCAGGGATCCCCTGTGGTCGTTCCCCTCTATAACAAGTATACCGTTTTGGATACTGTTGCGGGGGACGACTTACCAGGGGTAAGCAATAGGGCGCAGGTCTCTGGCACAGAGTCTGTCCCTGTTGCTCAGAAGGGAAGGGAGAAGAGGAACAGAGCACTTGTCATTGGGGACTCCATAGTTAGAGGAACAGACAGGAGGTTCTGTGGGAACGAAAGAGACTCACGGTTGGTGTGTTGCCTCCCAGGTGCCAGGGTTCGTGATGTCTCTGATCGTGTTTTTGGGATCCTTAAGGGGGAGGGGGAGCAGCCCCAAGTCGTGGACCACATAGGTACCAACGACATAGGTAGGAAGAGAGATGGGGATTTGAGACAGAAATTCAGGGAGCTAGGGTGGAAGCTGAGAGCTAGAACAAACAGAGTTGTTATCTCTGGGTTGTTACCCGTGCCACGTGCTAGCGAAGTGAGAAATAAGGAGAGAGAGGAGTTGAACACGTGGCTACAGGGATTGTGCAGGAGGGAGGGTTTTGGTTTCCTGGATAATTGGGGCTCATTCTGGGGTAGGTGGGACCTCTACAAACAGGATGGTCTTCACCTGAACCAGAGGTGTACCAATATCCTGGGGGGGAGATTTGCTAGTGCTCTTTGGGGGGGTTTAAACTAATTCAGCAGGGGGATGGGAACCTAAATTGTAGTCCCAGTGTACAGGATGTTGAGAGTAGTGAGGTCAGGGATAGGGTTAAAAGTTCGAAAGAGGGCACCGGCAAGCAGGACGCTGGTTTGAAGTGTGTCTACTTCAACGCCAGGAGCATCCGGAATAAGGTGGGTGAGCTTGCAGCATGGGTTGGTACCTGGGATCTCGATGTTGTGGCGATTTCGGAGACATGGGTAGAGCAGGGACAGGAATGGTTGTTGCAGGTTCCAGGATTTAGATGTTTCTGTAAGAACAGAGAAGATGGTAAAAGAGGGGGGGGTGTGGCATTGTTAATCAAGGAAAGTATTACGGCGGTAGAAAGGACGCTTGAGGACTCGTCTACTGAGGCAGTATGGGCCGAGGTTAGGAACAGTAGAGGAGAGGTCACCCTGTTAGGAGTTGTCTATAGACTTCCGAATAGTCCCAGAGATGTAGAGGAAAGGATTGCAAAGATGATTCTTGACAGGAGCGAGAGTAACAGGGTAGTTGTTATGGGGGACTTTAACTTTCCAAATATTGACTGGAAATACTATAGTTCGAGTACTATAGATGGGTCAGTTTTTGTGCAGTGTGTGCAGGAGGGTTTTCTGACACAGTATGTAGACAGGCCAACAAGGGGCGAGGCCACATTGGATTTGGTACTGGGTAATGAACCCGGCCAGGTGTTAGATTTAGATGTAGGTGAGCACTTTGGTGATAGTGATCACAACTCGGTTATGTTTACTTTAGCAATGGGCAGGGATAGGTATATACCGCAAGGTAAGAATTATAGCTGGGGGAAAGGCAATTATGATGCTATTCGGCAAGATTTAGGAGGTATAGGATGGGGAAGGAAACTGCAGGGGATGGGTACAATCGAAATGTGGAGCTTTTTCAAGGAACAGCTACTGCGTGTCCTTGATAAGTATGTACCTGTCAGGCAGGGAGGAAGTTGTCGAGCAAGGGAGCCGTGGTTTACTAAGGAAGTTGAAGCACTTGTCAAGAGGAAGAAGAAGGCTTATGTTAGGATGAGACATGAAGGTTCAGTTAGGGCACTTGAGAGTTACAAGTTAGCCAGGAAGGACCTAAAGGGAGAGTTAAGAAGAGCGAGGAGAGGACACGAAAAGTCGTTGGCGGATAGGATCAAGGAAAACCCTAAGGCTTTCTATAGGTATATCAGGAACAAAAGAATGACTCGAGTAAGATTAGGGCCAATCAAGGATAGTAGTGGAATGTTGTGTGTGGAATCAGAGGAGATAGGGGAAGCATTAAATGGATATTTTTCGTCAGTGTTTACACTGGAGAAAGACAATGTTGTCGAGGAGAACACTCAGGTTCAGTCGACCAGGCTAGATGGAATTGAGGTTCAAAAGGAGGAGGTGTTAGCAATTTTAGAAAATGTCAAAATAGATAAGTCCCCTGGGCCAGATGGGATTTATCCTAGGATTCTCTGGGAAGCCAAAGAGGAGATTGCAGAGCCTTTGTCCTTGATCTTTATGTCGTCTTTGTCGACAGGAATAGTGCCGGAAGACTGGAGGATAGCAAATATTGTCCCCTTGTTCAAGAAGGGGAGTAGAGACAACCCTGGTAATTATAGACCTGTGAGCCTTACTTCGGTTGTGGGTAAAATGTTGGAAAAGGTTATAAGAGATAGGGTTTATAATCATCTTGAAAAGAACAAGTTTATTAGCGATACTCAACACGGTTTTGTGAAGGGTAGGTCATGTCTCACAAACCTTATTGAGTTTTTTGAGAAGGTGACCAAACAGGTGGATCAGGGTAAAGCTGTTGATGTGGTGTATATGGATTTCAGTAAGGCGTTTGATAAGGTTCCCCACGGTAGGCTATTGCAGAAAATAAGGAAGTATGGAATTGAAGGTGATTTAGCGGTTTGGATCAGTAATTGGCTAGCTGAAAGAAGACAGAGGGTGGTGGTTGTTGGCAAATGTTCATCCTGGAGTTCAGTTACTAGTGGTGTACCGCAAGGATCTGTTTTGGGGCCACTGCTGTTTGTCATTTTTATAAATGACCTAGAAGAGGGTGTAGAAGGATGGGTTAGTAAATTTGCAGATGACACGAAGGTCGGTGGAGTTGTGGATAGTGCTGAAGGATGTTATAGGATACAGAGGGACATAGATAAGCTGCAGAGCTGGGCTGAGAGGTGGCAGATGGAGTTTAATGCGGAAAAGTGTGAGGTGGTTCACTTTGGAAGGGGTAACAGGAATGCAGAGTACTGGGCTAATGGCAAGATTCTTGGTAGTGTAGATGAACAGAGAGATCTCGGCATCCAGGTACATAAATCCCTGAAAGTTGCCACCCAGGTTAATAGGGCTGTTAAGAAGGCATATGGTGTGCTAGCCTTTATAAGCAGGGGGATTGAGTTTCGGAACCACAAGGTCATGCTGCAGCTGTACATAACTCTGGTGCGGCCACACCTGGAGTACTGCGTGCAGTTCTGGTCACCACATTATAGGAAGGATGTGGAAGCTTTGGAAAGGGTTCAGAGGAGATTTACTAGGATGTTGCCTGGTATGGAGGGAAGGTCTTACGAGGAAAGGCTCAGGGAATTGAGGTTGTTTTCGTTAGAGAGGAGAAGGCTGAGAGGTGAATTAATAGAGACATATAAGATAGTCAGAGGGTTAGATAGGGTGGACAGTGAGAGTCTTTTTCCTCGGATGGTGATGACCAACACGAGGGGACATAGCTTTAAATTGAGGGGTGAGAGATATAGGACAGATGTCAGAGGCAGTTTCTTTACTCAGAGAGTAGTAGGGGTGTGGAACGCCCTGCCTGCAATAGTAGTAGACTCGCCAACTTTAAGGGCATTTAAGTGGTCACTGGATAGACATATGGATGAAAATGGAATAGTGTAGGTCAGATAGGCTTCAGATGGTTTCACAGGTCGGCGCAACATCGAGGGCCGAAGGGCCCGTACTGCGCTGTAGTGTTCTATGTTCTATGTTCTATGTTCTAATCTGGGACAAAAGCTCAGCACAACATTGTGGGCCGAAGGGCCTGTTCTGTGCTGTATTTTTCTATGTTCTATGTTCTATGTAATTGTTAGAAAGAGAATATAAACCCAGGGGGCAGAAACAGAAGAGCAACAACAACAAGAGAAACAGCAACAGGAGAGAAGGGGAGGAGAACTCGGAGAGAGAGAGAGCACGGCCATGGGAAAGACAAGGCAAGCAGCCGAGTTTAAACAGTTATACATCTAAGGAAGACTAGAATTTACACAGGAGTCAGAGTCAGCTTAGAGATAGCTAGCAGAGTTGGCTCCTGTAGCTCAGTACATGGATCAACAAGACACAGCAACAGAGCTAACCAGCGAATATAACTCAAAATGACCAGAATTTAAAGAAGATTGAGTGTCAAGGTAGGCCTGAAGGTCCCTACAACCAACCAGCAGGATCCAGAAGCAAGATCTTTTTACCTTTCTGTAAAGAAAGTGTTTGCAGCTTTTCAAAGAAAAAATATAATAATAAAATAACTTAACTTAACCTGAAAAAGTGGATTATTCCTGAAAATCTACGTTACTTACTTAGCAACACAGGACCCAGGACATCGATGCTACTAAGTGGTAAGTAGATAAAATCTTCGGAGAAGGTATGGGTTATACTGGGGAATAACTTGAAAATATAGTTTGACCTGAATAGCACCCACCGAAGCCTGCATCGGAGTCAGGAATGAGAATCCCTGTTCACCATTTAGAATATCGACCCTTTTTTGGTATGGGGGGAATTCTAAGAATGTGGTGAGTTTTCAAAAACAATTCCCTTCACAATTTTATATGTTTCTGTAAGATCCCCCCCCCCCCTCCCCCCCGTCATCCTACTAAATTCCAACGAGTACAGTCCAAGACTACTCAACCTCTCCTCATAATCCAACCCCTTCAGATCTGGGATTAAACTAGTCTCCTCTGCACACCCTCCAGCACCAGTACATTCTTTCTCAGGTAAGGAGAACAAAACTGAACACAATACTCCAGGTGTGGCCTCACTAACACCTGATACAATTGCAGCATAACCTACCTAGTCTTAAACTCCATCCCTCAAACAATGAAGGACAAAAAATCTGTTGCACCTGTAAACCAACTTGTTGTGACTCATGCACCAGCACACCCAGGTCTTTCTGCACAGCAGCATGTTTTAATATTTTATTATTCAAATAATAATCCCTTTTGCTGTTATTCCTACCAAAATGGATCTCCTCACAGTTCTCAAATTTGTATTCCATCTGCCATACCCTAGCCCATTCACTTAACCTATCCAAATCCCTCTGCAGACTTCCGGTAAATGTGGTGATTTACATTTCAGAATCCAGGACTGTGAGTGACAGGGGCTGGATTACATTACCCAATGCAGAGCACATGGCACAGGGCACAGTCACATTTCCCCCACCATCCATTCTATTGGGTAAGCTTTGCTCTCCAGGGAGAATTTTCATCCGCTCTGTTTCCCTCATAAGGAGACAGAGGGTCCCATAGACTGTAGTCAACACTGAGGAACAGGCAATCTTACTGAACCTCCTCCAGCTCACACGGGAACACATCCTCAGGTGTGTCTGTAATTAGTCAGGTATGAATTAGAATTTAGAATATGCTGAGAGGTGTATCACTGTTTTTGAAGATGGGCTCAGGTCTGTGTGTGTTCTCCCGTCCCAATACAGAGCTCCTGAATGAGCTGTGTCATTGAGGAGACTGGAGATGGATTTGAAAGATGAATCCAGCAAGTCACAAACAAGCGTGGTTTAGAACAAAGAGAAGAAAGAACAAATAAATATTACAGCACAGGAACAGGCCCTTCGGCCCTCCAAGCCTGCGCCGCTCCAGATCTAGGAGCAATAGGGTGGTTGTGATGGGAGATTTTAACTTCCCCAACATTGAATGGGATTTGTGTAGTGTTGGAGGCGTAGATGGAACAGAGTTTGTAAGGAGCATCCAGGAGAGTTTTTTTTAGTGCAGTATGTAAATAGTCCAACTCGGGAAGGGGCCATGCTGGACCTTGTATTGGGGAATGATCCCGGCCAGGTGGTTGATGTTTCAGTCGGCGATTACTTTGAGAATAGCGATCACAATTCCATAAATGTTAGAATACTCATGGACAAAGATGAGAGTGGTCCTAAAGGAACAAAATTCGGCAGGAGCTCGGGAATGTGGATTGGGAGCAGCTGTTTAAGGATAAATCCACATTTGAAATGTGGATGTCTTTGAAGGAAAGGTTGATTAGAGTGCAGGACAGACATGTTCCTGTGAAAATGAAAGATAGAAATGGCAAGATTAGGGAACCATGGATGACGGGTGAAATTGTGAAACTAGCTAAGATGAAAAAGGAAGCATACATAGGATCGAGGCAATTCAAAACTGATGAAGCTTTGTAGGAATATCGGGAAAGTAGGACGAATCTCAAACACGTAATAAAGAGGGCTAAAAGGGCTCATGAAATACCTTTGGCTCACAGGGTTAAGGAAAATCCCAAAGCATTTTATTAGTATGTAAGGAGCAAGATGATAACTAGGGAATGGATTGGCCCACTTAAAGACAAAAGAGGGAATTTATGTGTGGACTCAGAGGAAATGGGTGAGATTCTTAATGAGTACTTTGCATCGGTATTCACAAAGGAGAGTGACAAGGCGGATGTTGAGGCTAGGAATGGATGCTTAAATACTCTCGGTCAAGTTGTCATACGGAAGGGGGAAGTTTTGGGTATTCTAAAAGACATTAAGTTGGACAAGTCCCCAGGACCGGATGGGATCTATCCCAGGTTACTGAGGGAAGCGAGGGTCGAAATAGCTGGGGCCGTAACAAATATCTTTGCAGCATCCTTGAGCACGGGTGAGGTCCCGGAGGACTGGAGAATTGCTAATGTTGTCCCTTTGTTTAAGAAGGGTAGCAGGGATAATCCGGTGAATTATAGACCTGTGAGTTTGACGTCAGTGGTAGGCAAACTGTTGGAGAATATACTGGGGGTTGGATCTATTCACATCTGGAAGAATATAGACTTATCAGTGATAGGCAGAATGGTTTTGTGCAGGGAAGATCATGTCTTACAAACCTAATAGAATTCTTTGAGGAAGTGACAAAGTTAATTGATGAGGGAAGGGCTGAAGATGTCATATACATGGACTTTAGTAAGGCGTTTGATAAGGTTTCCCATGGGAGGTTCAATCAAAAAGTGAAGTCGTATGGGGTTCGGGGTGTACTAGCTAGATGGATAAAGAACTGGCTGGGCAACAGACGACAGAGAGTAGTGGTGGAAGGGAGTGTCTCAAAATGGAGAAGGGTGTTCCACAGGGATCCGTGCTCGGACCACTGTTGTTTGTGATCTACATAAATGACCTGGAGGAATGTATAGGTGGTCTGATTAGCAAGTTTGCAGATGATATTAAGATTGGTGGAGTTGCAGATAACGAGGAGGACTGTCAGAGAATACAACAAAATATAGATAGATTGGAGAGTTGGGCAGAGAAATGGCAGGTGGAGTTCAATCAAGGCAAATGCGAGGTGATGCATTTTGGAAGATCAAATTCAAGAGCGGACTATATGGTCAATGGAAGGATCTTGGGGAAAATTGATGTGCAGAGAGATCTGGGAGTTCAGGTCCATTGTACCCTGAAGGTGGCAACGCAGGTTGATAGAGTGGTCAAGAAGGCATACAGCATGCTTGCCTTCATCGGACGGGGTATTGAGTACACGAGTTGGCAGGTCATGTTACAGTTGTATAGGACTTTGGTTCGGCCACATTTGGAATACTGCGTGCAGTTCTGGTCGCCACATTACCAGAAGGATGTGGATGCCTTGGAGAGGGTGCAGAGGAGGTTCACCAGGATGTTGCCTGGTATGGAGGGTGCTAGCAATGAAGAAAGATTGAGTAGATTAGGATTGACTTTGTTGGAAAGACGGAGGTTGGGGGGGACCTGATTTAGGTCTACAAAATTATGAGAGGTATGGACATGGTGGACAGCAACAAGCTTTTCCCAAGAGTGTCAGTTACAAGGGGTCACGGGTTCAATGTGAGAGGGGGAAAGTTTAAGGGAGTTGTGCTTGGAAAGTTTTTTACGCAGAGGGTGGTGGGTGCCTGGAACGCTTTACCATGACGTCAGTTGTAATGAAGTGCTTCGAGAGGCTGATCATGAAGCGCATCACCTTCATACTCCCTGAACGCCTTGACCCACTTCAATTCGCATACCGTCGCAACCGGTCCACATCAGACGCCATTTCCCTGGCTCTACACTCATCCCTAGAGCATCTCGAAAACAAGGACTCCTACATCAGACTCCTATTTATTGACTACAGCTCCGCCTTCAACACCATAATCCCAGCCAAGCTCATATCAAAGCTCCAAAACCTAGGACTTGGCTCTCCACTCTGCAACTGGATCCTTGACTTTCTGACCAACAGACCACAGTCAGTAAGAATGAACATCAACACCTCCTCCACAATAGTCCTCAACACCGGTGCCCCGCAAGGCTGCGTACTTAGCCCCCTACTCTACTCCCTGTACACAAACGACTGCATGGCAAAACTTGGTTCCAACTCCATCTACAAGTTTGCTGACGATACGACCATAGTGGGCCGGATCTCGAATAACGACGAGTCCGAATACAGGAGGGAGATAGAGAACCTAGTGGAGTGGTGCAGCGACAACAATCTCTCCCTTAATGCCAGCAAAACTAAAGAGCTGGTCATCGACTTCAGGAAGCAAAGTACTGTACACACCCCTGTCAGCATCAACGGAGCCGAGGTACAGATGGTGAGCAGTTTCAAATTCCTAGGGGTGCACATCACCAAAAATCTATCCTGGTCCGCTCATGTCGACGCTATCACCAAGAAAGCACAACAGCGCCTTTACTTCCTCAGGAAACTAAGGAAATTCGGCATGTCCACATTAACCCTTACCAACTTTTACAGATCCACTATAGAGAGCATCCTATCAGGCTGCATCACAGCCTGGTATGGCACCTGCTCGGCCCAGGACCGCAAGGAACTTCAGAGAGTCGTGAATACCGCCCAGTCCATCACACGGACCTGCCTCCCATCCATTGATTCCATCTACACCTCCCGCTGCCAGGGGAAAGCAGGCAGCATAATCAAGGATCCCTCCCACCCGGCTTACTCACTTTTCCAACTTCTTCCATCGGGCAGGAGATTCAGAAGTCTGAGAACACGGACGAACAGACTCAAAAACAGCTTCTTCCCCACTGTCACCAGACTCCTAAATGACCCTCTTATGGACTGACCTCATTAACACTACACCCATGTCTGCTTCATCCGATGCCAATGCTTATGTAGTTACATTGTATATATTGTGTTGCCCTATTATGTATTCTCATGTATTTTCTTGAATTCTGTTTAATTCCCTTTTCTTCCCATGTACTGAATGATCTGTTGAGCTGCTTGCAGAAAAATACTTTTCACTGTACCTCGGTACACGTGACAATAAACAAATCCAATCCAATCCAATCCAACCAGCGGAGGTGGTAGAGGCGGGCACGATAGCATCATTTAAGAAGCATCTAGACAGGTATATGAATGGGCGGGAACAAAGGGAAGTAGACCTTGGAAAATTGGAGACAGGTTTAGATAAAGGATCTGGATCGGCGCAGGTTGGGAGGGCCGAAGGGCCTGTTCCTGTGCTGTAATTTTCTTTGTTCTTTGTAAAACTGTCACCTATTTTCTAAGGATCTGTATCCCTCTGCTCCCTGCCCTTTCATGTATCTGTCTAGATATTCCTTAAATGCCGCTATCGTGCCCGCCTCTACCACCTCCGTCGGCAATGCGTTCCAGGAAACCACCACCCTCTGCGTAAAGAACTTTCCATGCAGATCTCCCTTAAACTTTTCCCCTCTTACCTTGAACTTGTGACCCCTAGTAATTGAGTCCCCCACTCAGGGATAAAGATTCTTGCTATCCACACTGTCCATACCTCTCATGATTTTGTACCTCAATGGGGTTCCTCCCTCAACCACCGTCTTTCTAATGAAAATAATCCTAATTTACTGAGCCTCTCTTCATAGCTAGCACCCTCCATACCAGGCAACAACCTGGTGAACCTCCTCTGCACCTTCTCAAAAGCATCCAGATCCTTTTGGTAATGTGGCGACCAGAAATGTACGCAGTATTCCAAATGTGGCCGAACCAAATCCGAACCAAACTTTGGCAGAGCAAAGTGTGCAGAGGACACTGAAAGCCTGCAGAGGGATATCGATAGTAGGAAGAAGGAACTGAAGGCACTGTTGCTAAGTTTGCAGATGATATAAAGATCTGTAGAGGGACAGGTAGTTTTGAGGAAGCAAGGGGGCTGCAGAAGGATTTGGACAAGCTGTGAGAGTGGGCAATGAATTGGCAAATTGAATTCAATGTGGAAAAGTGTGAGGTTATGCACTTTGGAAGGAGAAATTTAGGCAAAGACTATTTTCTAAATAGGGAAATGCTTTGGAAATCAGAAGCACAAAGGGACTTGGGAGTCCTTGTTCACGATTCTCTTAAGGTTAACGTGCAGGTTCATTCGGCAGTTAGGAAGGCAAATGCAATGTTAGCATTCACGTCAAGAGGGCCAGAATACAAGACCAGAGATGTAATTCTGAGGCCGTAGAAGGCTCTGGTCAGACTCCATTTGGAGTATTCTGAACCTCACGGTAGCATGGGGGGCCTCACGGTAGCATGGTGGTTAGCATCAATGCTTCACAGCTCCAGGGTCCCAGGTTCGATTCCCGGCTGGGTCACTGCCTGTGTGGAGTCTGCACGTCCTCCCCCTGTGTGCGTGGGTTTCCTCCGGGTGCTCCGGTTTCCTCCCACAGTCCAAATATGTGCGGGTTAGGTGGATTGGCCATGCTAAATTGCCCGTAGTGTAAGGTTAATGGGGGGATTGTTGGGTTACGGGTATACGGGTTACGTGGGTTTAAGTAGGGTGATCATTGCTCGGCACAACATCGAGGGCCGAAGAACCTGTTCTGTGCTGTACTGTTCTATGTTCTATGTTCTATGAACCGTTTTGGGCCCCGTATCTAAGTAAGGATGTGCTGGCCTTGAAAAGTGTCCAGAGGAGGTTCACAAGAATGATCCCTGGAATGAAGAGTTTGTGATATGAGGAACGGTTGAGGACTCTGGGTCTGTACTGGTTGGAGATTAGAAGGATGAGGGGGGATCTTAATGAAACATACAGGATACTGCGAGGCCTGGATAGAGTGGACATGGAGAGGATATTTCCACTTGTAGGAAAAACTAGAACCAGAGGGCACCATCACAGACTAAAGGGACGATCCTTTAAAACAGACATGAGGAGGAATTTTTTCAGTCAGAGGGTGGTGTATCTGTGGAACTCTTTGTCGTAGTCGGCCGGAGGCAAAATCACGCAGTGTCTTTAAGACAGAGATAGATAGGTTTGATTAATAAGGGGATCAGGGGTTATGGGGAGAAGACAGGGGAATGGGGGTGAGAAACATATCAGCCATGATTGAATGGCGGAGCAGGCCTGATGGGCCGAGTGGCCTAATTCTGTTCCTATGTCTCATGGTCTTATGGTCAGTGGCAAAGTCCTGTGCCGGGGGGGTAGTCCTGTGTCAGGGGGGTCAGCCCTGTGTCCGGGGGGTCAGCCCTGTGTCGGGGGTCAGCCCTGTGTCGGGGGTCAGCCCTGTGTCCGGGGGGTCAGCCCTGTGTCGGTGGGTCAGTCCTGTGTCGGGGGTCAGTCCTGTGTCCGGGGGGTCAGCCCTGTGTCGGTGGGTCAGCCCTGTGTCGGGGGTCAGTCCTGTGTCCGGGGGGTCAGCCCTGTGTCGGTGGGTCAGCCCTGTGTCGGGGAGTCAGTCCTGTGTAGGGGGGGTCAGTCCTGTGTCCGGGGGGGTCAGCCCTGTGTCGGGGGGGTCAGTCCTGTGTCGGGGGGTCAGCCCTGTGTCGGGGGGTCAGTCCTGTGCCGGGGGGTCAGTCCTGTGTCGGGGGGTCAACGCTGTGTCGGGCGGTCAGCCCTGTGTCGGGGGTCAGTCCTGTGTCGGGGGGTCAGTCCTGTGTCGGGGGGGTCAGCCCTGTGCTGGGGGGGGGGGCGGGGGGGGGGGTCAGATTATGAAACCACAAAGTGAAAAAGCAGCGTCAGAATCTGTAAGTTATATTTTTAATTATTTTGAGTTCCTGTGGGTTGTGATCTGATTGGACCAGTGGCCTCCCAGAGTGAGACACAGGTCGACACGGTGGCACAGTGCTTAGCACGGCTGCCTGACAACACCTGGACCCAGGTTCGATTCCAACCTCGGATGACTGTCTGCGTGGAGTCTGTACGTTTTCCCCGTGTCTGTGTGGGTTCCTTCCGGATGCACCGGGTTACTCTCACTGTCCCAAGATGTGCCGGTTCGGTGGATTGGCCATGCTAATTTGCCCCGAGTTGGAGCTACAGGGATATGGTGGGGGGTTGGGCCGAGATGGGGTTACAGGGGAAGGACGGGGGGAGTGGGCCGAGGTAGGGTGCTCTTTCAGAGGGACAGTCCAAAGTCGATGGGCTGAGTGGCCTCCTTCTCCTGGTTTAGCTGGTTTAGCTCACCGAGGGGCTGGTTTAGCTCACCGAGCTAAATCGCTGGCTTTTAAAGCAGACCAAGCAGGCCAGCAGCACGGTTCGATTCCCGTACCAGCCTCCCCGGACAGGAGCCGGAATGTGGCGACTAGGGGCTTTTCACAGTAACTGCATTGAAGCCTACTCGTGACAATAAGCCATTTTCATTTCATTTTCACTGTCGGGATCTGATGATTCTGTGGATCTCACTCACATTTCTGTCATTTTTGTCCATTTTGTGCTTCAATAAATCTTTGCTTAATCCTTTCCTCCTGTACCCAGCAGAAAGCCCCACCCCCCAGCTCCACACCCACTGTAACCACGGAGATCCTGAAGATCAACAACAAGACCTTGGGTAAAATACAGGCAACAACATTTCCTACAGATGAATTGGGTGGATGTATATTTTTGGAAAGGAAGAATTTATTTTGATGATTTCTGTAATGTTTAGTTTAATTGTGTATTCACTGGAGTCAGTGAGTGGGACTTCCCGGCCATTCCTATTGGTGTGATTCTGGTCCCACTGACAGAGCCCCCTCCCCCTGCCGTGGGGCGGAGGGTGTAAACACCGGGAAGCCCCATTGACAGCGATGGGACTGAAAGATCCTTCCATTGGCCAATGGCCTCAGGAGCCACAAAACAGGCTGTAGGATGGCCAGGAAAATTGCCCCGTGCCCCGCAGATTCTCTGTTCGGGGTCTCCACTGTTTCACTGATCACCATGGAGATTTAAATCTACTTCCCCTTATTTTGAGGCTCTGCCCCCTAGTTCTGCTTTCACCCGCCAGTGGAAACAACCTGCCTGCATTTATCCCATCTATTACCTTCATAATTTTATATGTTTCTTTAAGATCCCCCCCCTCATCCTTCTAAATTCCAACGCGTACAGTCCCAGTCTACTCAACCTCTCCTCATAATCCAACCCATCCAGTTCTGGGATTAACCTAGTCTCCTCTGCATACCCTCCAGCACCAGTACATTCTTTCTCTGGTAAGGAGACCAAAACTGAACACAACACTCCAGGTGTGGCCTCACTGACACCTGATACAATTGCAGCATAACCTCGCTCGTCTTAAATTCCATCCCTCAAACAATGAAGACAAAAAACCTGTTGCACCTGTAAACCAACTTGTTGTGACTCATGCACCAGCACAACCAGGTCTTTCTGCACAGCAGCAGGTTTTAATATTATATTATTCAAATAATAATCCCTTTTGCTGTTATTCCTACCAAAATGGATCTCCTCACAGTTTTCAACATTGTATTCCATCTGCCATACCTTAGCCCATTCACTTAACCTATCCAAATCCCTCTGCAGACTTCCGGTAAATGTGGTGATTTACATTTTAGAATCCAGGACTGTGAGTGACAGGGGCTGGATTACATTACCCAATGCAGTGCACATGACACAAGGCACAGTCACATTTCCCCCTCCAGCCATTCTATTGGGTAAGCTTTGCACTCCAGGGAGAATTGTTGTCCGCTCTGTTTCCCTCATAAGGAGACAGAGGGTCCCATACACTGTAGTCAACACTGAGGAACAGGCAATCTTACTGAACCTCCTCCAGCTCACACGGGAACACCTCCTGAGGTGTGTCTGTAAGTAGTCAGGTATGAATTAGAATGAATTTAGAATATGCTGAGAGGTGTATCACTGTTTTTGAAGATGGGCTCAGGTCTGTGTGTGTTCTCCAGTCCCAATACAGAGCTCCTGAATGAGCTGTGTCATTGAGGAGACTGGAGATGGATCTGGATGATGCATCCAGCAAGTCACAAACAAGCATGGTTTAGAACAAAGAGAACAAAGAACAAAGAAATATTACAGCACAGGAACAGGCCCTTCGGCCCTCCAAGCCTGCGCCGCTCCAGATCTAGGAGCAATAGGGTGGTTGTGATGGGAGATTTTAACTTCCCCAACATTGAATGGGATTCATGTAGTGTTGGCGGCGTGGATGGAACAGAGTTTGTAAGGAGCATCCAGGAGAGTTTTTTTTAGAGCAGTATGTAAATAGTCCAACTCGGGAAGGGGCCATGCTGGACCTGGTATTGGGGAATGATCCCGGCCAGGTGGTTGATGTTTCAGTCGGCGATTACTTTGGGAATAGCGATCACAATTCCATAAATTTTAGAATACTAATGGACAAAGATGAGAGTTGTCCTAAAGGAACAAAATTCGGCAGGAGCTCGGGAATGTGGATTGGGAGCAGCTGTTTAAGGATAAATCCACATTTGAAATGTGGAAGTCTTTTAAGGAAAGGTTGATTAGAGTGCAGGACAGACCTGTTCTGTGAAAATGAAAGATAGAAATGGCAAGATTAGGGAACCATGGATGACGGGTGAAATTGTGAGACTAGGTAAGATGAAAAAGGAAGCATACATAGGATCGAGGCAACTCAAAACGGATGAAGCTTTGGAGCAAATTCGGGAACGCTTCTTAATTGTGTCTTCACTGGAGTCAGTGTGTGGGACTTCCCGGCCATTCCTATTGGTGTGATTCCGGTCCCACTGACAGAGCCCCCTCCCCCTGCCGTGGGGCGGAGGGTGTAAACACCGGGAAGCCCCATTGACAGCGATGGGACTGAAAAATCCTTCCATTGGCCAATGACCTCAGGAGCCACAAAACAGGCTGTAGGATGGCCAGGAAAATTGCCCCGTGCCCCTCAGATTCTCTTTTCGGGGTCTCCACTGTTTCATAGATCACCATGGAGATGTACCAGACATTTATCAGGACTGGGTTATCCCCCAATCCACATCAACTCACAAACAACAACAGGGGACAATTACAAACAGGTTTCTATTAGGTTTCGATTGGTGGTTGGAATGTGTGTGGGCTGGTGGTTTAACTGGGCGTGGATTCTGGTGTGAAATAATAACATAAGAACTAGGAGCAGGAGTCGGCCATCTGGCCCCTCGAGCCTGCTCTGCCATTCAATGAGATCATGGCTGATCTTTTGTGGACTCAGCTCCACTTTCCGGCCGGAACACCATAACCCTTTTTTCCTTTATTCTTCAAAAAATAATCTATCTTTATCTTAAAAACATTTAATGAAGGAGCCTCAATTGCTTCACTGGGCAAGGAATTCCATAGATTCACAACCCTTTGGGTGAAGAAGTTCCTCCGAAGCTCAGTCCTAAATCTACTTCCCCTTATTGTGAGGCGATGCCCCCTAGTTCTGCTTTCACCTGCCAATGGAAACAGCCTGCCCCCATCTATCCTATCTATTCCCTTCATAATTGTATATGTTTCTGTATGATCCACCCCCTCATCCTTCTAAATTCCAACGAGTACAGTCCCAGTCTACTCAACCTCTCCTCATAATCCAACTCCTTCAGCTCTGGGATTAACCTCGTGAATCTCCTCTACACCCTCCAGCACCAGTACATTCTTTCTCAGGTAAGGAGACCAAAACTGAGCACAATACTCCAGGTGTGGCCTCACTAACAGCTGATATAATTGCAGCATAACCTCGCTAGTCTTAAATTCCATCCCTCAAACAATGAAGGACAAAAAACCTGTTGCACCTGTAAACCAACTTGTTGTGACTCATGCACCAGCACAACCAGGTCTTTATGCACAGCAGCAGGTTTTAATATTTTATTATTCAAATAATAATCCCTTTTGCTGTTATTTCTACCAAAATGGATCTCCTCACAGTTGTCAACATTGTATTCCATCTGCCATACCCTAGCCCATTCACTTAACCTATCCAAATCCCTCTGTAGTCTTCCGGTAAATGTGGTGATTTACATTTCAGAATCCAGGACTGTGAGTGACAGGGGCTGGATTACATTACCCAATGCAGAGCACATGACACAAGGCACAGTCACATTTCCCCCTCCAGCCATTCTATTGGATAAGCTTTGCTCTCCAGGGAGCAAATCAGAATTGTCGTCCGGTCTGTTTCCCTCATAAGGAGACAGAGGGTCCCATAGACAGTAGTCAACACTGAGGAACAGGCAATCTTACTGAACCTCCTCCAGCTCACACCGGAACACCTCCTGAGGCTCCGGTAAGTAATCAGGTATGAATTAGAATTTAGAATATGTTGAGAGGTTTATCACTGTTTTTGAAAATGTGCTCAGGTCTGTGTGTGTTCTCCAGTCCCAATACAGAGCTCCTGAATGAGCTGTGTCATTGAGGAGACTGGAGATGGATCTGAATGATGAATCCAGTAAGTCACAAACAAGCATGGTTTAGAACAAAGAGAACAAAGAACAAAGAAATATTTAAGCACAGGAACAGGCCCTTCGGCCCTCCAAGCCTGTGCCGATCCAGATCCTCTATTTGAAACTGTCGCCTATTTTCTAAGGATCTGTATCCCTCTGCTCCCTGCCCTTTCATGTATCTGTCCAAAATACGCTATCGTGCCCACCTCTACCACCTCTGTCGGCAATGCGTTCCAGGCACCCACCACCCTCTGCGTAAAGGATTTTCCAGGCATATCTCCCTTAAACCTTTCCCGTCTCTCCTTGAACTCGTGACCCCTAGTAATTGAGTCCCCCACTCAGGGATAAAGCTTCTTGCTATCCACCCTGTCCATACCTCTCATGATTTTGTACCTCAATGGGTTCCCTCCCTCAACCACCGTCTTTCTAATGAAAATAATCCTAATTTACTGAGCCTCTCTTCATAGCTAGCGCCCTCCATACCAGGCAACATCCTGGTGAACCTCCTCTGCACCTTCTCAAAAGCATCCACATGCTTTTGGTAATGTGGCGACCAGAACTGTACGCAGTATTCCAAATGTAGCCAAACCAAATTCTTATACAACTGTAACATGACCTGCAAACTCTTGTAATCAATATCCGTTCCGATGAAGGAAAGCATGCCGTCTGCCTTCTTGACCACTCTATCGACCTAAACAGCCACCTTCAGTGTACAATGGACCTGAACCCCCAGATCTCTCTGTACATCAATTTTCCCCAGGGCTTTTTCATTTACCATATAGTTCACTCTTGAATTGGATCTTCCAAAATGTCTCACCTCGCATTTGCCCGGATTGAACTCAATCTGCCATTTCTCTTCCCAACTCTCCAATTTATCTATATTCTGCTGTGTTCTCTGACAGTCCCTTCACTATCTGCTATTCCACCAATCTTAGTGTCATCTCCAAACTTGCTAATCAGACAACCCGTACTTTCCTCCAGATCATTTATGTATATCACAAACAACAGTGGTCCCAGCACAGATCCCTGTGGAACACCACTAGTCACCTTTCTCCATTTTGAGAAACTCCCTTCCACCATGACTCTCTGTCTTGGGTTGCCCAGCTAATTCTTTATCCATCTACCTAGTCCACCCTGGACCCCACGAGACTTCACTTTCTCCATCAGCCTACCATGGGGAACCTTATCAAATGCCTTACTGAAGTCCGTGTATATGACATCTACAGCCCTTCCCTCTTCAATCAACTTTGTCACTTCCTCAAAGAATTCTATTACGTTGGTAAGACATGACCTTCCCTTCACAAAACCATGTTGCCTATCACTGATAAGCCCATTTTCTTCCAAATGGGAATAGGTCCTATCCCTCAGTATCTTCTCCAGCAGCTTCCCTACCACTGATGTCAGGCTCACCGGTCTAAAATTACCTGGATTATCCCTGCTACCCTTCTTAAACAAGGGAACAACATTAGCAATTCTCCAGTCCTCTGGGACCTCACCCATGCTCAAGGATGCTGCAAAGATGTTTGTTAAGGCCCCAACTATTTCCTCTCTCACTTCCTTCAGTAACCTGGGATAGATCCCATCCGGACCTGGGGACTTGTCCACCTGAATGCCTTTCAGAATACCCAACACATCCTCCCTCCTTATGCCGACTTGACCTAGAGGAATCAAACATCTACCGTATATACTCGCGTATCATGCGACTTTTGAGAACCTAAATTATAACCTAAATTTGGGGGGTCGCATGATACGCGAGATACAAAATTTGCGGGTGTGAAGTGCTGGCCAAGATTAGGCTGTTAGGCTGTTAAGCAGACCGTATCCATTTACGGTAAGTCAAATAGTACCCAGTAGTTAATGAAACTATTATATTTATGAAATATAAAACAGGAATACATATGTAGGTTAATTAACATTTAATAAAATAAAAACACTATTAAAACAAACTATTACAGGTAAACTAAAATCCTTCAAATTCGCTTTCATTGTTATCAGTGTCATCATCGAATAAAGCTTGGAATTCTCCTTCATTTCGACCCGCGATTTGCACATTTATAGGAAGGAGTTTCCTTCAATTTTTCTTTTTGTTTTCTCCAGTTTCGGACACAGCTTTCTCCGACACCAAACAGCTTTGCAGCTTTAACGTTGTTGCTTTGTTCCGCTTCGGCAACAACTTGCAGCTTCAATTTGGCAGTATATTTCTTCGCAGATCTTTTCTCCATAGTGGCTAAGGGTAGAATGTATTAGATCGTTGTTATGTGTTACGGTACTTGTTACGTGTTAGGTAACTGTTTATTATCGTGATTAGAAACAGCAAAACAGCTGTTTCTCATTCGGTTGTTTATGGCGGAAAGCCTAGCCCAGTGCCATCTGGTATCTCAAAAAAGCGACTCGCATGATACATAAGATATATGATAAAATCATGTTTTGGGGCCGAAAATTTAGGGGTCGCATGATACGCGAGATCGCAGGATACGCGAGTATATACGGTATCCCTAACCTCAACATCTGCAGATAGATAAACTCAATGTTTACTATCTCACTCCCAGAGAGACTTCACTGACTATAGATAGATAAACTCAATGTTTACTATCCCACTCCCAGTGAGACCACTGACTATAGATAGATAAACTCAATGTTTACTATCCCACTCCCAGAGAGACTTCACTGACTATAGATAGATAAACTCAATGTTTACTATCCCACTCCCAGTGAGACTTCACTGACTATAGATCGATGAACTCAATGTTTACTATCCCACTCCCAGAGAGACTTCACTGACTATAGATAGATAAACTCAATGCTTACTATCCCACTCCCAGAGAGACTTCACTGACTATAGATAGATAAACTCAATGTTTACTATCCCTCTCCCAGTGAGACCACTGACTATAGATAGATGAACTCAATGTTTACTATCCCACTCCCAGAGAGACTTCACTGACTATAGATAGATAAACTCAATGCTTACTATCCCACTCCCAGAGAGACTTCACTGACTATAGATAGATAAACTCAATGTTTACTATCCCTCTCCCAGTGAGACCACTGACTATAGATAGATAAACTCAATGTTTACTATCCCACTCCCAGAGAGACTTCACTGACTATAGATAGATAAACTCAATGTTTACTATCCCACTCCCAGAGAGACTTCACTCACTATAGATAGATAAACTCAATGTTTACTATCCCACTCCCAGAGAGACTTCACTGACTATAGATAGAAAAACTCAATGTTTACTATCCCTCTCCCAGAGAGACTTCACTGACTATAGATAGATAAACTCAATGTTTACTATCCCACTCCCAGAGAGACTTCACTGACTATAGAGAGATAAACTCAATGTTTACTATCCCTCTCCCAGAGAGACTTCACTGACTATAGATAGATAAACTCAATGTTTACTATCCCACTCCCAGTGAGACCACTGACTATAGATAGATAAACTCAATTGGGCGCGATTCTCCGCAAATGCGGCTAGTCGTAAAGGCTGACCGTGAAACTGCCCTTTTTTCACGGCAGTCTCCCCGCCCCCTCCCGGGACACGATTCACCCCCCCCCCCCCCCCCGGGCGGGGCTAGCAGCGGGGCCCCGTGAAGCACGGCATCACGGGATTAGCGACTGTCGCTATGTCCGCGTGCCAAGCGTCACGCCGGCTGACGTCATCACGCAGATGCGTCAAACCCGCGCATGCGCGGGCCGTCATGCCCCTCAGCCGCCCCGCGGACTGATCCTGCGGGGCGGCGGAAGAACAAATAGTGCGTGGGTATCGGATACGCTGCCCGCGATCGGTGCCCACCGATCGCAGGCCCATGCCACCCGTGGTGCGGCCGTGCCAATCGGTGCCATGGTTGTCCGGGACAGGCACTTTGCGGCCATTTTCACGAACGCTGAAAGCAGGTGTGATCGCGGCCGTGAAAACGGCCGTAAACTCCCCGGTACTCGGCCCATTGGCCCGCGGAGAATCTCACAATTCAGTATTGATCCGAGCTACAAAATATGGTCCATTGTCTGAGCTCACCATTTTGGAAACCCCAAAACAAGGAATGACTTCCGTTAACAACAACTTCACTACTGTATGTGCCGTAAAATTAGTGGTGGGGAAGGCTTCAATCCATTTACTAAACACATTGATTATTACTAAACAAATTTATAGCACTGTGCTTTTGGCAATTCGATAAAATCAAGCTGTGTACAAGCGAAAGGACCATCTGACAAGGGAGTGGTTCCTGGAGGGCATTTAATACCTTTACCCTTATTATGTTTCATGCAAATGACGCATCGATCCTGCTGTGTTTGCGCTGCTGTACTCAAATCTGGGTGTCACCAAGTTTTTAGGAGTAGCTGTACCACTCCCTCCTTGCCAAGATGGGTACAAGAATGCAAATAATCAACAGGTACCGGCAATAAAGAATTCGGAATACAAACTTGACCAGCTGGAGTCAGCCAGAGGTCTCGTGTCAAGGAGTGCGAACACCCCATTGACTTCCATAGTGTTCGCTCAGAATCAGAGGCGTCCCTCTGTAAATTTTGAACTTTAGTTATCTCTGGCATGCCCTTCGTCCTCAATGCAGGTACCTGGTTTAGAGCCTGATTAGCCCCACTGGGAACAATTAAAGAGGTTGATGAAGCTGCAGTTTTAGCAGCTGAATCAGCACGGGCATTTCCTAATTGAACAGGAGTGTCACCCTTCGTGTGCGCAACACATTTAATAACTGCCAATTGACGGGGAAGCTGAATAGTATCGAGGAGATTTTTAACCAAAATGCATTTTGAATGGGAGTTCCCGCAGAGGTGAGAAAACCTCGGTGTTGCCAGAGGCGGCCAAAATCATGGGTCACGCCAAAGGCATACCTAGAATCAGTGTAAACATTAGTACTTTTGTCTGTGGCCAAAATACATGCTCGAGTAAGGGCGAATAGCTCGGCTTTTTGTGCAGAGACAGGGGTCTGGGAGGCTGCTGCTTCCTGCACGTCAGTATCGGTTACCACGGCATATCCCGACTGTGGGACGGGAAATGGAAGAACTGCCATCAACATCAAAAATTAGATCTGGATTATCAATAGGCCTGTCTGTTAAATCCGGGCGAGGCGTGGTAAGGAAGTGATTCCGAAGTAAACAATCGTGTGGTGGGTCCTCAAGGTTATCGGGGGCTGTTCGAGGAACACAGCAGGATTTAAGGTTGAACAATAATGAAAAGAAAGGTAGGGGTTTTACAATAGTGAAACCTCATAGCGGCTCAAGCGCGCTTGAGTCAGATGCTGGGTTTGCTGAGCCGTTAGGAGAGACACAATAGAGTGCGAAGTATGCACTTTTACTGGCTGGTGAAGGGTCAGATTAGAGGCTGCCTGTGCTAACAAATGGACAGCCATAAGAATTTGGGTGCAGGGAGGTAGCCCCCAAGCTACAGGATCTAATTTAGTAGACCAGTAGGCGACCGGGCGACGCCGGTCACCGTGTTCTTGTGTAAGAACACCAGTGGCACATTGATCAAGAACATTAATGTACAGCTGAAAGGGTCTGTCATACATAGGTTGTCCTAGTGCTGGGGCGGTAGCCAGGGCATTTTTCAGAGTAATAAATGATTGCTTTGCTGAATCAGGTAGTTCAAACTTAAGAGGAGCATTTTGAGAGGAGTACGGAGTTAATTCTTTAGTATGTACAGTAACATTCGGAATCCATTGTCTGCGAAAGTTCACTAATCCTAAAAAGGCTCGCACCTGCTTGGGTGATGTAGGAAATGGGGTCTGCAGTATAGGAGAAATGCGTTCCTGAGTAAGCGAGCGATCAGTAGCACTTATTAGGACACCCATAAATTTGACCTGTCGTTGGCCTTTATGAACTTTAGCGGGCGGGATCACATATCTCCATGAATGAAGACGGATGAGCAGGTAAAAGGTGTCACACTGGTTAGCGATGAAATCAGGGCTGGCAAGGAGTAAGTCATCAACATATTGAATGATGGTGGAGCCACCAGGAGGTGCTAATGTCGCTAACCGGGAGGGCAATGCCTGTGAGAAAATGGTTGGAGAATGAATGAAGCCCTGTGGGAGCCTAGTCCAAGTGTATTGCTTTCCCTTAAATGTAAAGGCAAACAAATACTGTGATTCAGGGGCGAGGGGTATCGCAAAAAAGGCATGTTGTAAATCAACAAGGGTGAAAATAGTGGCTTCCAGTGGGACATTACTAAGGATTGTCACCGGGTTTGGGACAATAGGATGTAAGGGTTCCACTATCTGATTAATACGCCGGAGGTCTTGGACCAAACGCCATTCGGATGGTCTTCCTATCTTTGGAACTGGAAGAATCGGGGTGTTACAGGGCGATTGGCATGGTATCAAAATTCCCTGTTGAAGGAACGATTGAATCATGACCGAGACTCCTTCTTCAGCCTCGGGGCGCAAAGGGTACTGTGAAATCGAGGGCAAGGGCATATCAGGTTTGACTCTAATAACAACGGGAGGGACATTAGTGAGACCAGCTTCGTGTTTGGAGGCTGCCCATAAATCTGCGGGTAGTTCAGGAGTCGTAGATTGGGCTGAACGATGGTGGTGCAGTGTGCCAATGAGGACAAATGGGCGTTTAAAATATTCTAAAGTGCCTGCGGGTAGGGTTTGACTTCCATTAAGGAAAGGATCAGCTTGTCCTCTTAGTGCAGTTGCCAGAAATCCCAAGGACTTGGCACTGTAGCTTTCGTTGACAGAAAGGGTCACGTGGGGTGATACAAGTCTCGACTGACGCCATAGGCTGTGGGGTAAATCGGCAAGAAAGGCAGACCCTTCTTTTCTCTTAGCGAGGCCAACAAAGGAAACGGATTGTAGAGAACCGATGGCGTCTTGGTAAATGCTCTCCAAAGCGGGCGAGCATCCTGTATGATCGTAGCAAAGAGTGACATGTGGATTGGGAATATCTAAGGGAGGTGAAAAGTGTGAGGGATCAAAATTAATCGACCACCACTGTGGAGTAGTGAATAGGGGAAAATTTTGAAGCTGGGCCTGTGGGATAGGTGATATGGTAATGCCGTTATCAAGGCTTGGGTCACTATATTCTCTCATCTGGACTCTATCGGGTGTTTTAATAGCTGTGCCAAAGTGTCATTAATCTATTGTAAGACTTCCTGCAGTTTGTAGATTTTTATTTTTTTAAACAATGGTACTCAGGGTTAACGTTAGCTGCCAGCATAGAACAGAGAGCAATCGGGCCCAGGCTTAGAAGTTATTAAATTCTGCAGCTGGTGACCTGGTATTTGAGACAGTTCTAGAAACATTCCATTATCAATGCACTTGTATTACCGCTCCGAATTTGCAGTGTCTGTCTGCCTAATAGAGATAGATAGAGAAATACAGCACAGAACAGGCCCTTCGGCCCACGATGTTGCGCCGAACTTTTGTCCTAGGTTAATCATAGAATTTTGGACAATTTTTCATGGCCAATCCACCCAACCTGCACATCTTTGGACTGTGGGAGGAAACCGGAGTACCCGGAGGAAACCCACGCACACACGGGGAGGATGTGCAGACTCCACACAGACAGTGACCCAAGTCGAAATCGAACTTGGGACCCTGGAGCTGTGAAGCAATTGTGCTATCCACAATGCTACCGTGCTGCCCTTAAGAAGTTAACCTACACTCCATTATTCTACCCTAATCCAAGTACCTATCCAATAGCCTCTTGAAGGTCCCTAACTTTTCCGACTCAACTACTACCACAGGCCCCCACTACTCTCTGGGTAAAGAACCTACCTCTGACATCCCCTCTATATCTTCCACCATTTATCTTAAATTTATGTCCCCTTGTAATAGGGTCAGGTGTCGCTAGTTGAGGTACATCCTTCCTGGGAGAGTGCTATGAGTAGTCAATTTTCAATGTTTGCTATTTAACAAGTTTTTTTTTGAAAGAGACATTACTGGATGTTTATTATTTTTTTTATTTCAAATGAACTGAACCACCGCCGAGTCTATCTGGACGGCCTGAAATGATCTGAAGTTATTTTAGACAAGAATCCATTGTTAAGTTCCTAACCTTAATCTTGTATTGACTTTGCTCCCTTTTTTTCATTTTGGGCGATTTGTCATCCTCAGATATTCCTGAACAAAAACTAATGGAGTGTTTTAGCCCCTTTCTGATCAAGGTGGATAGCCTAACTTGGTTCTTTTCCCATATGCGCATTCCGTTTTCAAGACCTGTTAATTCTATACCCAATTTTAATTCTTTATCCTGCCAGTTGGCTAACAAGGGGGCATCCTTCAATTTTGGACAATAATCCCCCCATAGAGCAACTAACTTTTTAGCAGTTGATCCCCTATTATTTTCCCAAATCACTTGTTGAGCTTCTATGACTGTTGATAGGTCTTTAGTTCCCCCCAGTATTGTTCACACAGCGTTTGCAGTGCGCTGCCATTTTCAAAAGTTGTATCTAAACTTTTACCCATTGCACCCTTTGTCTGATGCCAGATGGTCCTTCCGATTACAATTTTAACAATTGATTAAGGAAATTACGTGTGTGATCTTTTATGTCAGTGTCCGCACGCATTCTGCCCTGTTTATGTGTTATTAAGCAGAGTTCTCCGCATCTGCAGGAGATTATAATTTAAATCACGGAGTAATCGCGCTCCGGGCAAACCAATTAACAGCTCGAAGGTAACACTGTAAATATTCTATGTCACCCGCCTTACAAAGTTAACGGGAACCTTTTATCGCGAAGGTTTCAGGTAATAACAAGGACCATGTTGGCATTGATATCTCTTTACCTCTTTCAAATAATCACAGCTTGAAACATAATTTTTAAAGTCAAAGTCTGATAAATGAAATATGAATTCTTTCCCTCTCTCTCTTATCTATCTCTCTCCCTCTCTACGTAACTCTGTCTGTCTTTGGAACTCTTGTTGCTCTTTCTCTTTATCTGCCTACCTCTCCATCTCTGCCTCTCCCTGACTCGCTCTCTTTCGCTCTCTCAACTTTCGTTGTCTCTAACAGATCCTGTCTCTGTCCCTGTCTCTCTCTCTCTCCTTCAACCTCTTCCTCTGTCTCTCTTTCTCTCTCTTGGATTCAGCCCTTGTCCTTGGGGAAAAATTTTGAACAAAAACATTTTTCATTCTCCTTCGAAAACTTTATCTGTGTTATTCCATTTAAGTCAATTTGCATTGATTAATTTAAGAGGCATTAGCTATTCTTAGAGACGTGTAGTTTTCTTTGTCAATTCAAAAAAGACCAACTGTCTGCTGAAATGGTTAATGTTTCCTGCAGAATCTAAGGGGCGGAGAACTTGGTGTGATGCCTTTTGCGTCTTTTCACGTAATCTAAAAGCTTATTCATAGTTAATTACTTCTATTCGTAAAGTTAATTCGAAAGGCATTTTCTTATAAACTGAAATAGTGTGAACTGAACAACTTTGAAGAGAGAAAGCTTAGGAACATTTACAAGAGGATATGTGAATGTTTTGCCCTTAGTTTAAAAACAATTCGAGTATTCATTTTGTTCTCCTTCAGAAGAACCACCTGTTATCATAATAAGGCCAGTACAACATACCAAGCAGTAGTTCGTTTACATTATCTGATCTACTAAATTTCATTCAAAATCAATGTTAAAATTCAGTCATTATCCCCAGCATGCTTCTAAATTGGTAACTCATTAACTTCACTTCCATAATTCCCTTCTTGTGGATCTTTTAATCAACACTTTTTAGTAAATTATCATGTCCTCCGTAGAAAAGGGTTGTTTATAATGTATGGAGAATGGACGTATGACAGTTCCCTATGTGTTATGAGCCTGGCAGCAAGGGGGCAAGGTCAAGGTGGCTAGGGCTGTTCTCCTGTGTCAGTAAAACAATATCTTACACATTACAAGGGGGAGGCTGGAGGAAAAGTTTCCTTCTCATTAGGTTGGAGTGATAAATCAAGAAAAGCCTGATTAACAGAGGTAAAGGGTTGTTGCATATTTACAGCTTGCGTATGTGACCGAGTGCGTGTCGCTACGGGGGAAACGTTAGCGGGGGTTTCATTGGTAATGGGATCAGAAGGGGGAGTCAGGACTTGGGACAGTGGCATTGTAGGATCGGGGAGTGCAGGATGAGGGTGGGGTCCAGGGTTGAAATCGTCCTCCCCTTCCGTATCACCTGAATAGTGGAACAACGGCATTCCAGAGCAACTGGGAGGATCCTCTTTTCCTATAATATTATGGGCCAGCCCTACATTACTGCCAACAGGAGGTTTGTTATTGCCAGATTGCTGTTTTAGTATTTTGACTGTTTTCTATCCCATTCACACAATCATCAATACCTCTTTTGCGGGCGTTATCTCTTCAACTCATAAACAGTGATTGTTCGTTGCGTTAAGTTTGAAGCTGGCGTTTCTCTGCCAAATAATTTTTTCAGCGACAATGCAATTATCGTAGTTCCAAGTTCCCTGTGTAACCTAGTGGCCAGATATCGTTACCTAATGTATTGTTTAAAGCAGCGCTGCAGACAGTCTACGTTCATGAGAAGGGTTTTCTAAACACATGAAAAATACAGGGGAATTGCCCCTAGTTTTGTCTAAAGTTTGTCCCATAATGTGTCCCTGGCAAAAATGTTTTTAAAAAATTTCTGGTACCAAATCAAATTGGAGGGTCCTTGACCCCCAAAAAAAATACTCACAGGGTCCCTGACCCCAAAACTTACTCACAGAATCCCTGACCCCAAAACTTAATCAAAGGGTCCCTGACCCAAATTTATTGACAGCCCGTATAAATCTGATCTGGATGGAAAACAAGATCAAAAAGGTCCCTGACCTGCGGCTAATCACAATCGGGTCCCTGACCCCAAAATTACTCACAGTCAAATTTAGATTCGAGAACCGTCACCTGTTTAGTTACTTCCGTCAGGGATGAGGGGTCAAGCCAGCAATCCGAGAGAGAGAGAGAGAGAGACCAAGGTGAATCATACCTTGTGTCGGCGTCTGTCTCTTTACTCCGGTCGTAGCTTCGATCACTTTTACTCAGTCCCTCACGGAAGATCACTCAGGATATTGGATTTTTTCTCGCAGCGCCAAATGTCGTAGTCAATATTTTCCCCGCTTCTGGACTGTGATAAAAAGATTCAACAAGGTTCGTTAGGAAAGCAAAACTAAGCTTTATTTACGAACTACAACTGCTAGCAGTATGGCTGAGACTTGAAGTCGGAAGGCAGCCAAGTACAAACTGCCAAGTCTGGATGTTACAGAAAATAGGTAGACATTTATACATTATAAAATCAAGATAACGTGAATACAGCTTGGTCAGGAATTTGATCAAAAGTAAAACATAAGTAATAATCATTAAAATGGCGTCACCTTGCTGACCTTTAGAGGACTCAGGATCTCATATCACTATCTTGTCTTTTGGTGCATGTTTAAGAAACGGAGCAGATTTGTTTCAGTATCGAAAATAACTATTTCTAGTTTATCTTGTGTATTTAGATTGCTCTGGGGTGGGACGACTGAGTTTTAATCTGAGTTTAGAGTCAGCAAGTTTTCGGGTCAAGTTTACCTTGGCTGCTTGTATTTGTGCCTTAGGTTATGCGAAGTCAGTTTAAACTTTATAGTACCAAGAAACATGACTAATTTTCCCATCATGCCATTATTTACTTAACACAATACCACGGGGGGGAGAATAGCGGGAGGCCGTGAAAATTGTCGGGAAGGCCCTCCCGCTATTCTCCGACCCGTCGTGGGCAGCGGAGAATCGGGCCCAATGTTTACTATCCCACTCCCAGAGAGACTTCACTGACTATAGATAGATAAACTCAATGATTACTATCCCACTCCCAGAGAGAGACTTCACTGACTATAGATAGATAAACTCAATGTTTACTATCACACCCACAGTTTAACATTCTCTCTCATTTTCCCATGGCCGGAATTCTCTCTCATACGGATTGTCTCTTTTCCTTTGCAGGATATGCCGAGTGAGATGAAGACATTGTTGCTGATTCTGGGATGTCTGAGTGAGTAACTTTCATTCAGGACGCTCGGCTATTGTACAACAAATACAATCTTCTCCATTCAGTATCTTCCCCTCAAAACCTCGAGAGCTTCTTCCTGACCAAAGAATTGGTTTGAAAGAGAGAATGTGGTTTTTGAAGAGATTTTATTGAAGGATGTGTATTTAGGAGGGTGTTCGGGGACGAGAGGAAGGTGGAGTGACTGAGAGTTTTCGGGAAGACATTCCCCAGCTCGGAATGTTGGGATGAGCTTGTGGCCTCCAGTGATTGGGTGACGGGGTTGTGTTGGACGCAGACGGATGAAGTTTTAGGCTCAGGTCAGAGGAGATTGTGACACAATGAATGGTTTGGGAGGATTGAAATTTGAGGATGATCGGGAGAGTTTGTACAATTATCTCAGTGAGAGAGTTTGCCGGGGAAGGTGACGCGCTGGAGGGAGGAGGCACACTGGAGGGTGGCGATGTGCTGGAGGGTGGCGATGTGCTTGAGGGTAGCGAGGTGCTGGAGGGTAGCGAGGTGCTGGAGGGAGAAGGTACCCTGGAGGGTGGCGACGTACTGGAGGGTAGCGAGGTGCTGGAGGGAGGTGGCACGCTGGAGGGTGGAGGCTCGCTGGAGGGATTAGGCACGCTGGAGGGTGGCGAGGTGCTGTAGGGAGGAGGCACATCAGAGGGAGGAGGCACGCTGGAGGGAGGAGGCACTCTGGAGGGTGGCGAAGTGCTGGAGGGAGGAGGCACATCGGAGGGAGGAGGCACGCTGGAGGGTGGCGAGGTGCTGGAGGAAGGAGGCACGTCGGAGGGAGGAGGCACGCTGGAGGGTGGCGAGGTGCTGGAGGGAGGAGGCATTCTGGAGGGAGTCGAGGTGTTGGAGGGAGGAGGCACATCAGAGGGAGCAGGCACGTCGGAGGGAGGAGGCACGCTGGAGGGTGGCGAGGTGCTGGAGGGAGGAGGCACGCTGGAGGGAGGAGGCACATCAGAGGGAGGAGGCACGTCGGAGGGAGGAGGCACGCTGGAGGAAGGAGGCACGCTGGAGGGAGGAGGCACATCAGAGGGAGGAGGCACGCTGGATAGGTGGCGAGGTGCTGGAGGGAGGAGGCACACTGGAGGGAGGAGGCAAGCTGGAGGGAGGAGGCAAGCTGGAGGGAGGAGGCACGCTGGAGGGAGGAGGCACGCTGGAGGGATGAGGCACGCTGGAGGAGGCAAGATGGAGGGAGGAGGCACGCTGGAGGGAGGAGGCAAGCTGGAGGGAGGAGGCACTCTGGAGGGAGGAGGCACGCTGGAGGGATGAGGCACGCTGGAGGAGGCAAGCTGGAGGGAGGAGGCACGCTGGAGGGATGAGGCACGCTGGAGGGAGGCGAGGTGCTGGAGGGAGGAGACACGTCGGAGTTGGAGGTTCGCTGGAGGGTGGAGGCACATCGGAGGAAGGAGGCACGCTGGAAGGTGGAGGCACGTCGGAGGGAGGAGGCACGCTGGAGGGAGGAGGCACGCTGGAGGGTGACGAGGTGCTGGAGGGAGGAGGCGCGCTGGAGGGAGGAGGCACGCTGGAGGGTGGCGAGGTGCTGGAGGGAGGAGGCACGCTGGAGGGAGGAGGCACGCTGGAGGTTGGCGAGGTGCTGGAGGGAGGAGGCACACTGGAGGGTGGCGATGTGCTGGAGGGAGGAGGCACGTCGGAGGGTGGAGGCACGCTGGAGGGAGGAGGCACGCTGGAGGGAGGAGGCACGCTGGAGGGAGGAGGCACACTGGAGGGAGGCGTGGTGCTGGAGGGAGGAGGCTCGCTGGAGGGTGGAGGCACGCTGGAGGGAGGAGGCACGCTGGAGGGTGGAGGCACGCTGGAGGGAGGAGGCACACTGGAGGGAGGAGGCGTGCTGGAGGGAGGAGGCACGCTGGAGGGTGGCGAGGCGCTGGAGGGAGGAGGCACGCTGGAGGGTGGCGATGTGCCGGAGGGAGGAGGCATGTTGGAGGGAGGAGGCATGCTGGAGGGAGGAGGCATGCTGGAGGGTGGCGAGGCGCTGGAGGGAGGAGGCATGCTGGAGTGTGGCGATGTGCTGGAGGGAGGAGGCTCGCTGGAGGGAGGAGGCATGCTGGAGGGAGGAGGCACGCTGGAGGGAGGAGGCACGCTGGAGGGTGGCGAGGTGCTGGAGGGAGGAGGCACGCTGGAGGGAGGAGGCAGCTGGAGGGAGGCGAGGTGCTGGAGGGAGAAGGCACGCTGGAGGGAAAAGGCACGCTGGAGGGAGGAGGCACGCTGGAGGGTGACGAGGAGCTGGAGGTAGGAGGCACGTCGGAGGGAAGAGGCACGCTAGAGGGAGGAGGCACGCTAGAGGGAGGAGGCACGCTAGAGGGAGGCGAGGTGCTGGAGGGAGAAGGCACGCTGGAGAGAGGAGCGCGGTGGAGGGAGGAGGCACGATGGAGGGAGGAGGCACTCTGGAGGGAGTAGGCACGCTGGAGGGAGGCGAGGTGCTGGAGGGAGAAGGCACGCTGGAGGGAGGAGGCGCGCTGGAGGGATGAGGCACGCTGGAGGGTGGCGAGGTGCTGGAGGGAGGAGGCACGTCGGAGGGAAGAGGCAAGCTGGAGGGTGACGAGGAGCTGGAGGGTGACGAGGAGCTGGAGGTAGGAGGCACGTCGGAGGGAAGAGGCACGCTGGAGGGTATCGAGTTCCTGGAGGGAGGAGGCACGCTGGAGAGTGGCGAGGTGCTGGAGGTAGGAGGCACGCTGGCGGGTGATGAGGTGCTGGAGGGTGACGAGGAGCTGGAGGGTAGCGAGGTGCTGGAGGTAGAAGGCACGGTGGAGGGAGGAGGCACGCTGTAGGGTATCGAGTTCCTGGAGGGAGGAGGCACGCTGGAGAGTGGCGAGGTGCTGGAGGTAGGAGGCACGCTGGCGGGTGATGAGGTGCTGGAGGGTGACGAGGAGCTGGAGGGTGGCGAGGTGCTGGAGGGAGGAAGCACGTCGGAGGGAAGAGGCACGCTGGTGGGTGGCGAGGTGCTGGAGGTAGGAGGCACGCTGGAGGGTGATGAGGTGCTGGAGGGTGACGAGGAGCTGGAGGGTAGCGAGGTGCTGGAGGTAGAAGGCACGTCGGAGGGAAGAGGCACGCTGGAGGGTATCGAGTTGCTGGAGGGTAGAGGCACGCTGGAGGGTGGCGAGGTGCTGGAGGGAGGAGGCACGTCGGAGGGAGGAGGCACGCTGGAGGGAGGAGGTATGCTGGAGGGTGGGGAGGTGCTGGAGGGAGGAGGCACGTCGGAGGGTGGAGGCACGCTGGAGGGTGGCGAGGTGCTGGAGGGAGGAGGCACGTCGGAGGGTGGAGGCACGCTGGAGAGTGGCGAGGTGCTAGAGGGTGGAGGCACGCTGGAGAGTGGCGAGGTGCTGGAGGGAGGAGGCACGTCGGAGGGTAGAGGCACGCTGGAGGGTGGCGAGGTGCTGGAGGGAGGAGGCATGCTGGAGGGTGGCGAGGTGCTGGAGGGAGGAGGCACGTCGGAGGGAGGACGCACGCTGGAGGGTGGCGAGGTGCTGGAGGGTAGAGGCACGCTGGAGAGTGGCAAAGTGCTGGAGGGAGGAGGCACGTAGGAGGGAGGATGCACGCTGGAGGGTGGCGAGGTGCTGGAGGGAGGAGGCACAATGGCAATTAGTGAAGAACTGGTGCGAGGTGGGTGTTGGAGGAAGGCAGGTGATGGATGGCGATGAGGCACTGGGGAGGTGAGGTTCTGGAGGGAGGTGAGATGTTGGAGGGAGGGTTTGGGTGGAGGGAGGGATTTGGAGGCAGCATTTTGGACGGAGCGTTTTGGATGGAGGTTTTTAGGAGGGAGGGATTGAGTGGAGGGACTGTTCAAGAGGTGGAGGGTTTTGGGAAGGACGAGTTGGGTAGGGAGGGTTTTCAGAGGGAGTGTTTTCGGAGGGAGTGTTTAGCAAGGGAGTGTATTGAGGTGGAGGATTTGGCGAGGGGGGTTTTGTGAGGGGTTTCAGAGGGAAGGTTTGAGTGGAGGGAGGATTTAGTGAGGGGGACTTGTGATGGAGGGTTTAGAGAGGAGGTGTTTTGGTGGGTGGATTTTGGAAGCGGGGTTTGGGAGGGAGGGGTTTCAGAGGGAGGGTTTGAGTGGGAGGAGGGTTGGGGCAGAGGGAGGGAGGCATTCGGACTCCCTGGCACGACCCCCCCCGTCCAGTCCCTGACCACCCTGGGGGTCTCCAATGGCCTAGGACCCCCCCCCCCCCCCCTCCCCCCAGGTGCCGTTACGTCTGCGCCACATTTGTGTGGACCGGTATAAACGGAGGCCTGGTGAGCTCTCCCGGGCACGGCCGTTAAATCCCGGGAACCGGGAGATTCCAGCGTCTGGGAATTTAAATGAGCCCAAAGGATGTGGATCCCACAGAGTGAAACATGGGGAATATCGGGAGATTCCCAGGAGAAGTGAGGTCAACATCCTGGAAAGTTTGGGGGAATCTTGGGTGTGAAATTCACTGGAACAAGTTGTTGAGGTTTTCAGGCTGAAAGAATAAGTTTTAAAAATACAAAGGGGTCGATCCAATGGCCACGCTGCTCACTAGAATCAGCTCGCCATGGCGCAGGGCGGCCGGTAAATGCCAGGAGAGCCGGGATCGACCCGGCTCCCACCGTCTCCCGACATACATACACTGTGGGCGGGATCAGTATTTGGATCAGATTCCCGAGGAGTCTGAGGCTTTGGGATTCAGGCCCTTCACCTCTGAGACCTCGGGTGAGCGCTATTCAGCACTGCACCCCACAATCGGGAACCAGATCCAACGGCACTCGGGGGGAGGGTAGGGTCTCCCGTGGGGGTCTCCCGGGGGTCTGGAGACCCTCAGATGCATGCCCTTTGGGCAGGGTGGTGCCCTGGCACTGGTGACGTCCTGGGCACCCTGGCTGTGCCACCTGGGCACCCTGGCTGTGCCACCTGGGTACCCTGGCTGTGCCACCTGGGCGCCCTGGCTGCGCCACCTGGGTACCCTGGCCGTGCCACCTGGGCACCCTGGCTGTGCCACCTGGGCACCCTGGCTGTGCCACCTGGGCGCCCTGGCTGTGCCACCTGGGCACCTTGGCTGTGCCACCTGGGCGCCCTGGCTTTGCCACCTGGGCACCCTGGCTGTGCCACCTGGGCACCCTAGCTGTGCCACCTGGGTACCTTGGCCGTGCCACCTGGGTACCTTGGCTGTGCCACCTGGGCACCCTGGCTGTGCCACCTGGCTTTGCCACCTGGGCACCTTGGCTGTGCCGCCTGGGTACCCTGGCTGTGCCACCTGGGCACCCTGGCTGTACCACCTGGGCACCCTGACTGTGCCACCTGGGCACCCTGGCCGTGCCACCTGGGCACCCTGGCTGTGCCACCTGGGCACCCTGTCTGTGCCACCTGGGCACCCTGGCAGAGCCACCTAGGGCCCTGGCTGTGCCATTTGAAGTTGGCTTCCCGCTCTCTCGTTACACTGGGGAGTTCTGGCGAGCGGAGCTCCCTGATGTACAAAACGGGGCCTGTGTGCAGCCTCGGCCACGTGTTCCCCGCTGAGGCTCCATATACAGCACGAGTCACGTTGTATATCCACGTGTGTCTCGGCACGGCGAGTACTCGGAAACATGCGGCTAAACCTGCTCCCAATGGAACATTCCCAATTAGTGAATTGAGCCAAAGTCTGATGTTTGATGGAGCTGGGAGTCGGGGGGTGAGGGTGGGGAGTTCCGGGTGCTGGTCTTGGGAAGGAGCAGACATTCCCGCTTTCATTTCAGGGATTTGATAGCGGAGCAGTGGGTGAAACGGAGGTTTTTAATGTTTCAATGGGTACGAGTCAGTGTGGAACATTTCCTAAACTTTATCTTTACAATCTTTACAGATTGCTGCCATTTACTGTCTGCCGACCCGTGTGTGAATCACACAGTCCTGGACCAGCCATGGAGAAGCACAAAGTGTGCCAATACTGACTGTTCTAGTTTCCAATGTGATGACAACCTTGCCACTGGATGGTACAGATTCAACGGGTAAGTCCAGGGGAAACTCAATTAAACTCAATTAAATCAGTCCAAAGATGTGCGGGTTAGGTGGATTGGCCATGCTAAATTGCCCGTAGTGTCCTAAAAGAAAAGTAAGGTTAAGGGGGGTGTTGTTGGGTTACGGGTATATGGTGGATACGTGGGTTTGAGTAGGTTGATCATTGCTCGGCACAACATCGAGGGCCGAAGGGCCTGTTCTGTGCTGTACTGTTCAATGTTCTATGTTCTCTCACGCTCCAAGGAATATCCCCATCTCTCCCGCTCCCGGGAATATCCCCGTCTCTCCCGCTCCCGGGAATATCCCCGTCTCTGCCGCTCCTGGGAATATCCCCGTCTCTCCCGCTCCCGGGAATATCCCCGTCTCTCCCGCTCCCGGGAATATCCCTGCCTCTCCCTCTCCCGGGAATATCCCCTTCTCTGCCGCTCCCGGGAATATCCCCGTCTCTGCCATTCCCGGGAATATCCCCGTCTCTCCCACTCGTGGGAATATCCCCTTCTCACCCGCTCCCGGGAATATCCCCATCTCTCCCTCTCACGGGAATATCCCTGTCTCTCCCGCTCCCGGGAATATCCCCGTCTCTGCTGCTCCCGGGAATATCCCCGTCTCTCCCACTCCTGGGAATATCCCCTTCTCACCCGATCCCGGGAATATCCCCGTCTCTCCCGCTCCCGGGAAAATCCCCGTCTCTCCCTCTCACAGCAATATCCCCGTCTCTGCTGCTCCCGGGAATATCCCAGTCTCTCCCGCTCCCGGGAATATCGCCGTCTCCCGGGATATCCCAGTCTTTGCCGCTCCCGGAAATATCCCCATCTCTGCCGCTCCCGGGAATATCCCCGTCTCTGCCGCTTCCGGGAAAATCCCCGTCTCTGCCGCTTCCGGGAATATCCCCGTCTCTGCCGCTCCCGGGATATCCCAGTATCTGCCGCTCCCGGGAATATCCCCGTCTCTGCCGCTCCTGGGAATATCCCCGTCTCTCCCGCTCCCGGGAATATCCCCGTCTCTCCCGCTCCCGGGAATATCCCTGCCTCTCCCTCTCCCGGGAATATCCCCTTCTCTGCCGCTCCCGGGAATATCCCCGTCTCTGCCATTCCCGGGAATATCCCCGTCTCTCCCGCTCGTGGGAATATCCCCTTCTCACCCGCTCCCGGGAATATCCCCATCTCTCCCTCTCACGGGAATATCCCTGTCTCTCCCGCTCCCGGGAATATCCCCGTCTCTGCTGCTCCCGGGAATATCCCCGTCTCTCCCACTCCTGGGAATATCCCCTTCTCACCCGCTCCCGGGAATATCCCCGTCTCTCCCGCTCCCGGGAATATCCCCGTCTCTCCCTCTCACAGCAATATCCCCGTCTCTGCTGCTCCCGGGAATATCCCAGTCTCTCCCGCTCCCGGGAATATCGCCGTCTCCCGGGATATCCCAGTCTTTGCAGCTCCCGGAAATGTCCCCATCTCTGCCGCTCCCGGGAATATCCCTGTCTCTGCCGCTCCCGGGAAAATCCCCGTCTCTGCCGCTTCCGGGAATATCCCCGTCTCTGCCGCTCCCGGGATATCCCAGTATCTGCCGCTCCCGGGAATATCCCCGTCTTTGCCGCTCCCGGGAATATCCCCGTCTCTCGCGCCCTCAGGAATATACCCGTCTCTCCTGCTCCCGGGAATATCCCCGTCTCTCCCACTCCCGGAAATATCCCTGTCTCTCCCGCTCCCGGGAATATCCCCTTCTCTCCTGCTCCCGGGAATATCCCCGTCTCTCCCGTCCCCGGAAACATCCCCGTCTCTGCCGCTCCCGGAAACAACCCCGCGCTCCCGCTCCCGGGAATATCCCCGTCTCTCCTGCTCCCGGGAATAGCCCTGTCTCTCCCGCTCCCGGGAATACACCCTTCTCGCCCGTCCCTGAAAACATCTCCATCTCTGCCGCTCCCGGGAATATCCCCGTCTCTCCCGCTCCCGGGAATATCCCCGTCTCTCCCGCTCCCGGGAATATCCCCGTCTCTCCCGCTCCCGGGAATATCCCCGTCTCTCCCGCTCCCGGGAATACACCCGTCTCGCCCGCTCCTGGGAATAACCCCATCGCTCCCACTCCCGGAAATATCCCCGTCTTTCCCGCTCCCGGGAATATCCCCGTCTCTCCCGCTCCCGGGAATATCCCTGCCTCTCCCTCTCCCGGGAATATCCCCTTCTCTGCCGCTCCCGGGAATATCCCCGTCTCTGCCATTCCCGGGAATATCCCCGTCTCTCCCGCTCGTGGGAATATCCCCTTCTCACCCGCTCCCGGGAATATCCCCATCTCTCCCTCTCACGGGAATATCCCTGTCTCTCCCGCTCCCCGGAATATCCCCGTCTCTGCTGCTCCCGGGAATATCCCCGTCTCTCCCACTCCTGGGAATATCCCCTTCTCACCCGCTCCCGGGAATATCCCCGTCTCTCCCGCTCCCGGGAATATCCCCGTCTCTCCCTCTCACAGCAATATCCCCGTCTCTGCTGCTCCCGGGAATATCCCAGTCTCTCCCGCTCCCGGGAATATCGCCGTCTCCCGGGATATCCCAGTCTTTGCAGCTCCCGGAAATGTCCCCATCTCTGCCGCTCCCGGGAATATCCCTGTCTCTGCCGCTCCCGGGAAAATCCCCGTCTCTGCCGCTTCCGGGAATATCCCCGTCTCTGCCGCTCCCGGGATATCCCAGTATCTGCCGCTCCCGGGAATATCCCCGTCTTTGCCGCTCCCGGGAATATCCCCGTCTCTCGCGCCCTCAGGAATATACCCGTCTCTCCCGCTCCCGGGAATATCCCCGTCTCTCCCACTCCCGGAAATATCCCTGTCTCTCCCGCTCCCGGGAATATCCCCTTCTCTCCTGCTCCCGGGAATATCCCCGTCTCTCCCGTCCCCGGAAACATCCCCGTCTCTGCCGCTCCCGGAAACAACCCCGCGCTCCCGCTCCCGGGAATATCCCCGTCTCTCCTGCTCCCGGGAATAGCCCTGTCTCTCCCGCTCCCGGGAATACACCCTTCTCGCCCGTCCCTGAAAACATCTCCGTCTCTGCCGCTCCCGGGAATATCCCCGTCTCTCCCGCTCCCGGGAATATCCCCGTCTCTCCCGCTCCCGGGAATATCCCCGTCTCTCCCGCTCCCGGGAATATCCCCGTCTCTCCCGCTCCCGGGAATACACCCGTCTCGCCCGCTCCTGGGAATAACCCCATCGCTCCCACTCCCGGAAATATCCCCGTCTTTCCCGCGCCCAGGAATATCCCCGTCTCTCCCGTCCCCGGAAACATTCCCGTCTCTCCCGTCCCCGGAAACATTCCCGTCTCTGCCGCTCCCGGAAATATCCCCGTCTCTGCCGCGCCCAGGAATATCCCCGTCTCTGCCTCTGCCGGGAATATCCCCGTCTTTGCCGCTCCCAGGAATATCCCCGTCTCTCCCGCCCCTGGGAATATCCCCGTCTCTCACGCCCCCAGGAATATACCCGTCGCTCCCGCTCCCGGGAATATCCCCATCTCTGCCGAACCTGGGAATATCCCGTCTCTTCTGCCCCATGAATATCCCTGTCTCTCCCGCATCCGGGAAAAAGCCAATCTCTCCCACCCCCGGGAATATCCCCATCTCTCCTGCTCCCGGGAATAAGGCAATCTCTCCCGCTCCCAGGAATATCCCCGTCTCTCCCGCTCCCGGGAATATCCCCGTCTCTCCCACTCCAGGAAATATCCCTGTCTCTCCCGCTCCCGGGAATATCCCCTTCTCTCCCGCTCCCGGGAATATCCCCGTCTATCCCGTCCCCAGAAACATCCCCGTCTCTGCCGCTCCCGGAAACAACCCCGGCTCTCCCGCTCCCGGGAATATCCCCGTCTCTCCCGCTCCCGGGAATACACCCTTCTCGCTCGTCCCCGAAAACGTCCCCGTCTCTGCCGCTCCCGGGAATATCCCCGTCTCTCCCGCTCCCTGAAATATCCCCGTCTCTCCCGCTCCCGGGAATACACCCGTCTCTGCCGCTCCCGGGAATATCCCCGTCTCTCCCACTCCTGGAAATATCCCTGTCTCTCCCTCTCCCAGGAATATCCCTTCTCTCCCGCTCCCGGAAATATCTCCGTCTCTCCTGTCCCCGGAAACATTCCCGTCTCTGCCGCTCCCAGGAATATCCCCGTCCCTGCTGCTCCCGGGAATATCCCCGTCTCTCCTGCTCCCGGGAATATCCCCGTCTCTCCCGGGAATATCCCCTTCTCTGCCGCTCCCGGGAATATCCCCGTCTCTCCCGCACCCGTGAATATCCCCGTCTCTCCCATTCCCGGAAATATCCCTGTCTCTCCCGCTCCCGGGAATATCCCCTTCTCTCCCGCTCCCGGGAATATCCCCGTCTCTCCCATCCCCGGAAACATTCCCGTCTCTGCCGCTCCCGGGAATATCCCCGTCCCTGCTGCTCCCGGGAATATCCCCGTCTCTCCTGCTCCCGGGAATATCCCCGCCTCTCCCGGGAATA
>NC_052170.1:24090774-24118213 GCF_902713615.1 Scyliorhinus canicula | reverse complement strand
ACACTGTCCTTTCCCTCTCTGGGACTGGGTGTCACAGTGTGTTAGATACACTGTCCTTTCCCTCTCTGGGACTGGGTGTCACAGTGTGTTAGATACACTGTCCTTTCCCTCTCTGGGACTGGGTGTCACAGTGTGTTAGATACACTGTCCTTTCCCTCTCTGGGACTGGGTGTCACAGTGTGTTAGATACACTGTCCTTTCCCTCTCTGGGACTGGGTGTCACAGTGTGTTAGATACACTGTCCTTTCCCTCTCTGGGACTGGGTGTCACAGTGTGTTAGATACACTGTCCTTTCCCTCTCTGGGACTGGGTGTCACAGTGTGTTAGATACACTGTCCTTTCCCTCTCTGGGACTGGGTGTCACAGTGTGTTAGATACACTGTCCTTTCCCTCTCTGGGACTGGGTGTCACAGTGTGTTAGATACACTGTCCTTTCCCTCTCTGGGACTGGGTGTCACAGTGTGTTAGATACACTGTCCTTTCCCTCTCTGGGACTGGGTGTCACAGTGTGTTAGATACACTGTCCTTTCCCTCTCTGGGACTGGGTGTCACAGTGTGTTAGATACACTGTCCTTTCCCTCTCTGGGACTGGGTGTCACAGTGTGTTAGATACACTGTCCTTTCCCTCTCTGGGACTGGGTGTCACAGTGTGTTAGATACACTGTCCTTTCCCTCTCTGGGACTGGGTGTCACAGTGTGTTAGATACACTGTCCTTTCCCTCTCTGGGACTGGGTGTCACAGTGTGTTAGATACACTGTCCTTTCCCTCTCTGGGACTGGGTGTCACAGTGTGTTAGATACACTGTCCTTTCCCTCTCTGGGACTGGGTGTCACAGTGTGTTAGATACACTGTCCTTTCCCTCTCTGGGACTGGGTGTCACAGTGTGTTAGATACACTGTCCTTTCCCTCTCTGGGACTGGGTGTCACAGTGTGTTAGATACACTGTCCTTTCCCCTCTGGGACTGGGTGTCACAGTGTGTTAGATACACTGTCCTTTCCCTCTCTGGGACTGGGTGTCACAGTGTGTTAGATACACTGTCCTTTCCCTCTCTGGGACTGGGTGTCACAGTGTGTTAGATACACTGTCCTTTCCCTCTCTGGGACTGGGTGTCACAGTGTGTTAGATACACTGTCCTTTCCCTCTCTGGGACTGGGTGTCACAGTGTGTTAGATACACTGTCCTTTCCCTCTCTGGGACTGGGTGTCACAGTGTGTTAGATACACTGTCCTTTCCCTCTCTGGGACTGGGTGTCACAGTGTGTTAGATACACTGTCCTTTCCCTCTCTGGGACTGGGTGTCACAGTGTGTTAGATACACTGTCCATTCCCTCTCTGGGACTGGGTGTCACAGTGTGTTAGATACACTGTCCTTTCCCTCTCTGGGAATGGGTGTCACAGTGTGTTAGATACACTGTCCTTTCCCCCTCTGGGACTGGGTGTCACAGTGTGTTAGATACACTGTCCTTTCCCTCTCTGGGACTGGGTGTCACAGTGTGTTAGATACACTGTCCTTTCCCTCTCTGGGACTGGGTGTCACAGTGTGTTAGATACACTGTCCTTTCCCTCTCTGGGACTGGGTGTCACAGTGTGTTAGATACACTGTCCTTTCCCTCTCTGGGACTGGGTGTCACAGTGTGTTAGATACACTGTCCTTTCCCTCTCTGGGACTGGGTGTCACAGTGTGTTAGATACACTGTCCTTTCCCTCTCTGGGACTGGGTGTCACAGTGTGTTAGATACACTGTCCTTTCCCTCTCTGGGACTGGGTGTCACAGTGTGTTAGATACACTGTCCTTTCCCTCTCTGGGACTGGGTGTCACAGTGTGTTAGATACACTGTCCTTTCCCTCTCTGGGACTGGGTGTCACAGTGTGTTAGATACACTGTCCTTTCCCTCTCTGGGACTGGGTGTCACAGTGTGTTAGATACACTGTCCTTTCCCTCTCTGGGACTGGGTGTCACAGTGTGTTAGATACACTGTCCTTTCCCTCTCTGGGACTGGGTGTCACAGTGTGTTAGATACACTGTCCTTTCCCTCTCTGGGACTGGGTGTCACAGTGTGTTAGATACACTGTCCTTTCCCTCTCTGGGACTGGGTGTCACAGTGTGTTAGATACACTGTCCTTTCCCTCTCTGGGACTGGGTGTCACAGTGTGTTAGATACACTGTCCTTTCCCTCTCTGGGACTGGGTGTCACAGTGTGTTAGATACACTGTCCTTTCCCCCTCTGGGACTGGGTTTCACAGTGTGTTAGATACTCTGTCCTTTCCCCCTCTGGGACTGGGTGTCACAGTGTGTTAGATACACTGTCCTTTACATCTCTGGGACAGGGTGTCACAGTGTGTTAGATACACTGTCCTTTCCCTATCTGGGACTTGGTGTCACAGTGTGTTAGATACACTGACCTTTCCCTCTCTGGGACTGGGTGTCACAGTGTGTTAGATACACTGTCCTTTCCCTCTCTGGGACTGGGTGTCACAGTGTGTCAGATACACTGTCCTTTCCCTCTCTGGGACTGGGTGTCACAGTGTGTTAGATACACTGTCCTTTCCCTCTCTGGGACTGGGTGTCACAGTGTGTTAGATACACTGTCCTTTCCCTCTCTGGGACTGGGTGTCACAGTGCGTTAGATACACTGTCCTTTCCCTCTCTGGGACTGGGTGTCACAGTGTGTTAGATACACTGTCCTTTCCCTCTCTGGGACTGGGTGTCACAGTGTGTTAGATACACTGTCCTTTCCCTCTCTGGGACTGGGTGTCACAGTGTGTTAGATACACTGTCCTTTCCCTCTCTGGGACTGGGTGTCACAGTGTGTTAGATACACTGTCCTTTCCCTCTCTGGGACTGGGTGTCACAGTGTGTTAGATACCCTGTCCTTTCCCTCTCTGGGACTGGGTGTCACAGTGTGTTAGATACACTGTCCTTTCCACCTCTGGGACTGGGTATCACAGTGTGTTAGATACACTGTCCTGTCCCTCTCTGGGACTGGGTGTCACAGTGTGTTAGATACACTGTCCTTTCCCACTCTGGGACTGGGTGTCACAGTGTGTTAGATACACTGTCCTTTCCCCTCTGGGACTGGGTGTCACAGTGTGTTAGATACACTGTCCATTCCCTCTCTGGGATGGGGTGTCACAGTGTGTTAGATACTCTGCCCTTTCTCTCTCTGGGACAGGGTGTCACAGTGTGTTAGATACACTGTCCTTTCCCCTCTGGGACTGGGTGTCACAGTGTGTTAGATACACTGTCCTTTCCCTCTCTGGGACTGGGTGTCACAGTGTGTTAGATACACTGTCCTTTCCCTCTCTGGGACTGGGTGTCACAGTGTGTTAGATACACTGTCCTTTCCCTCTCTGGGACTGGGTGTCACAGTGTGTTAGATACACTGTCCTTTCCCTCTCTGGGACTGGGTGTCACAGTGTGTTAGATACACTGTCCTTTCCCCTCTGGGACTGGGTGTCACAGTGTGTTAGATACACTGTCCTTTCCCTCTCTGGGACTGGGTGTCACAGTGTGTTAGATACACTGATTTTCCCCCTCTGGGACTGCGTATCACAGTGTGTTAGATACACTGTCCTTTCCCTCTCTGGGACTGGGTGTCACAGTGTGTTAGATACACTGTCCATTCCCTCTCTGGGACTGGGTGTCACAGTGTGTTAGATACACTGTCCTTTCCTTCTCTGGGACTGGGTGTAACAGTGTGTTAGATACACTGTCCTTTCCCTCTCTGGGACTGGGTGTCACAGTGTGTTAGATACACTGACCTTTCCCTCTCTGGGACTGGGTGTCACAGTGTGTTAGACACACTGTCCTTTCCCTCTCTGGGACTGGGTGCCACAGTGTGTTAGATACACTGTCCTTTCCCTCTCTGGGACTGGGTGTCACAGTGTGTTAGTCATACTGTCCTTTCCCACTATGGGACAGGGTGTCACAGTGTGTTAGATACACTGTCGTTTCCCTCTCTGGGACTGGGTGTCACAGTGTGTTAGATACACTGTCCTTTCCCCCTCTGGGACTGGGTGTCACAGTGTGTTAGATACACTGTCCTTTCCCCCTCTGGGACTGGGTGTCACAGTGTGTTCGATACACTGTCATTTCCCTCTCTGGGACTGGGTGCCACAGTGTGTTAGAGACACTGACCTTTCTCTCTCTGGGACTGGGTGTCACAGTGTGTTAGATACACTGTCCTTTCCCTCTCTGGGACTGGGTGTCACAGTGTGTTAGATACACTGTCCTTTCCCTCTCTGGGACTGGGTGTCACAGTGTGTTAGATACACTGTCCTTTCCCTCTCTGGGACTGGGGTACACAGTGTGTTAGATACACTGTCCTTTCCCTCTCTGGGACTGGGTGTCACAGTGTGTTAGATACACTGTCCATTCCCTCTCTGGGACTGGGTGTCACAGTGTGTTAGATACACTGTCCTTTCCCCTCTCTGGGACTGGGTGTCACAGTGTGTTAGATACACTGTCCTTTCCCTCTCTGGGACTGGGTGTCACAGTGTGTTAGATACACTGTCCTTTCCCTCTGGGACTGGGTGTACACAGTGTGTTAGATACACTGTCCTTTCCCTCTCTGGGACTGGGTGTCACAGTGTGTTAGATACACTGTCCTTTCCCTCTCTGGGACTGGGTGTCACAGTGTGTTAGATACACTGTCCTTTCCCTCTCTGGGACTGGGTGTCACAGTGTGTTAGATACACTGTCCTTTCCCCCTCTGGGACTGGGTGTCACAGTGTGTTGAATACACTGTCCTTTCCCCCTCTGGGACTGGGTGTCACAGTGTGTTAGATACACTGTCCTTTCCCTCTCTGGGACTGGGTGTCACAGTGTGTTAGATACACTGTCCTTTCCCTCTCTGGGACTGGGTGACACAGTGTGTTTGACACACTGTCCTTTCCCACTCTGGGACTGGGTGTCACAGTCTGTTAGACACACTGTCCATTCCCTCTCTGGGACTGGGTGTCACAGTGTGTTAGATACACTGTCCTTTCCCCCTCTGGGACTGGGTTTCACAGTGTGTTAGATACACTGTCCTTTCCCTCTCTGGGACAGGGTGTCACAGTGTGTAAGATACACTGTCCTTTCCTTCTCTGGGACTGGGTGTCACAGTATGTTAGATGCACTGTGCTTTCCCTCTCTGGGACTGGGTGTCACAGTGTGTCAGATACACTGTCCTTTCCCTCTCTGGGACTGGGTGTCACAGTATGTTAGATACACTGTCCTTTCCCCTCTGGGACTGGGTGTCACAGTGTGTTAGATACCCTGTCCTTTCCCTCTCTGGGAATGGGTGTCACAGTGTGTCAGATACACTGTCCTTTCCCTCTCTGGGACTGGGTGTCACAGTGTGTTAGATACACTGTCCTTTCCCTCTCTGGGACTGGGTGTCACAGTGTGTTAGATACACTGTCTTTTCCCCCTCTGGGACTATGTGTCACAGTGTGTTAGATACACTGTCCTTTCCCCTCTGGGACTGGGTGTCACAGTGTGTTAGATACACTGTCCTTACCCCCTCTGGGACTGGGTGTCACAGTGTGTTAGATACACTGTCCTTTCCCTCTCTGGGACTGGGTGTCACAGTCTGTTAGACACACTGTCCTTTCCCTCTCTGGGACTGGGTGTCACAGTGTGTTAGATACACTGTCCTTTCCCTCACTGGGACTGGGTGTCACAGTGTGTTAGTCATACTGTCCTTTCCCTCTATGGGACTGGGTGTCACAGTGTGTTAGATACACTGTCCTTTCCCTCTCTGGGACTGGGTGTCACAGTGTGTTAGATACCCTGTCGTTTCCCTCTCTGGGACTGGGTGTCACAGTGTGTTAGATACACTGTCCTTTCCCTCTGGGTCTGGGTAACACAGTGTGTAAGATACATTGTCCTTTCCCTCTCTGGGACTGGGTGTCACAGTGTGTTAGATACACTGTCCTTTCCCTCTGGGACTGGGTAACACAGTGTGTAAGATAATTTGTCCTTTCCCTCTCTGGGACTGGGTGTCACAGTGTGTTGAATACACTGTCCTTTCCCCCTCTGGGACTGGGTGTCACAGTGTGTTAGATACACTGTCCTTTCCCTCTGGGACTGGGTAACACAGTGTGTAAGATACACTGTCCTTTCCCTCTCTGGGACTGGGTGTCACAGTATGTTAGATGCACTGTCCTTTCCCTCTCTGGGACTGGGTGTCACAGTGTGTCAGATACACTGTCCTTTCCCTCTCTGGGACTGGGTGTCACAGTATGTTAGATACACTGTCCTTTCCCCCTCTGGGACTGGGTGTCACAGTGTGTTGAATACACTGTCCTTTCCCCCTCTGGGACTGGGTGTCACAGTGTGTTAGATACACTGTCATTTCCCTCTCTGGGACTGGGTGTCACAGTGTGTTAGATACACTGTCCTTTCCCTCTCTGGGACTGGGTGTCACAGTGTGTTAGATACACTGTCCTTTCCCTCTCTGGGACTGGGTGACACAGTGTGTTAGACACACTGTCCTTTCCTTCTCTGGGATTGGGTACCACAGTCTGTTAGATGCACTGTCCTTTCCCTCTCTGGGACTGGGTGTCACAGTCTGTTAGATACACTGTCCATTCCCTCTCTGGGACTGGGTGTCACAGTGTGTTAGATACACTGTCCTTTCCCCCTCTGGGACTGGGTTTCACAGTGTGTTGAATACTCTGTCCTTTCCCCCACTGGGACTGGGTGTCACAGTGTGTTAGATACACTGTCCTTTCCCTCTGGGACTGGGTAACACAGTGTGTAAGATACACTGTCCTTTCCCTCTCTGGGACTGGGTGTCACAGTATGTTAGATGCACTGTCCTTTCCCTCTCTGGAACTGGGTGTCACAGTGTGTTAGATACACTGTCCTTTCCCTCTCTGGGACTGGGTGTCACAGTGTGTCAGATACACTGTCCATTCCCTCTCTGGGACTGGGTGTCACAGTGTGTTAGATACACTGTCCTTTCCCCTCTGGGACTGGGTGTCACAGTGTGTTAGATACCCTGTCCTTTCCCTCTCTGGGAATGGGTGTCACAGTGTGTCAGATACACTGTCCATTCCCTCTCTGGGACAGGGTGTCACAGTGTGTTAGATACACTGTCCATTCCCTCTCTGGGACAGGGTGTCACAGTGTGTTAGATACACTGTCCTTTCCCTCTCTGGGACTGGGTGTCACAGTGTGTTAGATACACTGTCGTTTCCCTCTCTGGGACTGGGTGTCACAGTGTGTTAGATACCCTGTCGTTTCCCTCTCTGGGACTGGGTGTCACAGTGTGTTAGATACACTGTCCTTTCCCCCTCTGGGACTGGGAGTCACAGTGTGTTGAATACACTGTCCTTTCCCCCTCTGGGACTGGGTGTCACAGTCTGTTAGATACACTGTCCTTTCCCTCTCTGGGACTGGGTGTCACAGTGTGTTAGATACACTGTCCTTTCCCTCTGGGACTGGGTAACACAGTGTGTAAGATACATTGTCCTTTCCCTCTCTGGGACTGGGTGTCACAGTGTCTTAGATACACTGTCCTTTCCCTCTCTGGGACTGTGTGTCACAGTCTGTAAGATACTCTGTCCATTCCCTCTCTGGGACTGGGTGTCACAGTGTGTTAGATACACTGTCCTTTCCCTCTCTGGGACTGTGTGTCACAGTCTGTAAGATACTCTGTCCATTCCCTCTCTGGGACTGGGTGTCACAGTGTGTTAGATACACTGTCCTTTCCCCTCTGGGACTGGATGTCACAGTCTGTAAGATACACTGTCCTTTACCTCTCTGGGTCTGGGTGTCACAGTGTGTTAGATATACTGTCCTTTCCCTGTCTGGGACTTGGTGTCACAGTGTGTTAGATACACTGTCCTTTCCCTCTCTGGGACTGGGTGTCACAGTGTGTTAGATACACTGTCCTTTACCTCTCTGGGACAGGGTGTCACAGTGTGTTAGATATACTGTCCTTTCCCTGTCTGGGACTTGGTGTCACAGTGTGTTAGATACACTGTCCTTTACCTCTCTGGGACAGGGTGTCACAGTGTGTTAGATATACTGTCCTTTCCCTGTCTGGGACTTGGTGTCACAGTGTGTTAGATACACTGTCCTTTCCCCCTCTGGGACTGGGTGTCACAGAGTGTTAGATACACTGTCCTTACCCCCTCTGGGACTGGGTGTCACTGTTTCAGATCCACTGTCCTGTCCCTCTCTGGGACTGGGTGTCACAGTGTGTTAGATTCACTGTCCATTCCCTCTCTGGGACTGGGTGTCACAGTGCATTAGATACACTGTCCTATCCCTCTCTGGGACTGGGTGACACAGTGTGTTAGATACACTGTCCTTTCCCCCTCTGGGACTGGGTGTCACAGTGTGTTAGATACACTGTCCTTTCCCTCTCTGGGAATGGGTGTCACAGTGTGTCAGATACACTGTCCATTCCCTCTCTGGGACTGGGTGTCACAGTGTGTTAGATACACTGTTTTTTCCCCTCTGGGACTGGGTGTCACAGTGTGTTAGATACACTGTCCTTTCCCCTCTGGGACTGGGTGTCACAGTGTGTTAGATACACTGTCCTTACCCCCTCTGGGACTGGGTGTCACAGTGTGTTAGATACACTGTCCTTTCCCTCTCTGGGACTGGGTGTCACAGTCTGTTAGATACACTGTCCTTTCCCTCTCTGGGACTGGGTGTCACAGTGTGTTAGTCATACTGTCCTTTCCCTCTCTGGGACTGGGTGTCACAGTGTGTTAGATTCACTGTCCTTACCCTCTCTGGGTCTGGGTGTCACAGTGTGTTAGATACACTGTCCTTTCCCCCTCTGGGACTGGGTGTCACAGTGTGTTGAATACACTGTCCTTTCCCCCTCTGGGACTGGGTGTCACAGTGTGTCAGATACACTGTCCTTTCCCCCTTGGGACTGGGTGTCCCAGTGTGTTAGATACACTGTCCTTACCCCCTCTGGGACTGGGTGTCACAGTGTGTTAGATACACTGTCCTTTCCCTCACTGAGACTGGGTGTCACAGTGTGTTAGATACCCTGTCGTTTCCCTCTCTGGGACTGGGTGTCACAGTGTGTTAGATACCCTGTCGTTTCCCTCTCTGGGACTGGGTGTCACAGTGTGTTAGATACACTGTCCTTTCCCCCTCTGGGACTGGGTGTCACAGTGTGTTGAATACACTGTCCTTTCCCCCTCTGGGACTGGGTGTCACAGTGTGTTAGATACACTGTCCTTTCCCTCTGGGACTGGGTAACACAGTGTGTTAGATACACTGTCCTTTCCCTCTCTGGGACTGGGTGTCACAGTGTGTTAGATACACTGTCCTTTCCCTCTCTGGGACTGGGTGTCACAGTGTGTTAGAATACACTGTCCTTTCCCCCTCTGGGACTGGGTGTCACAGTGTGTTAGATACACTGTCCTTTCCCTCTGGGACTGGGGTACACAGTGTGTAGATACACTGTCCTTTCCCCTCTGGGATTGGGTGTCACAGTGTGTCAGATACACTGTCCTTTCCCCCTCTGGGACTGGGTGTCACAGTGTGTTAGATACACTGTCCTTTCCCTCTCTGGGATTGGGTGTCACAGTGTGTTAGATACACTGTCCTTTCCCTCTCTGGGACTGGGTGTCACAGTGTGTTAGATACACTGTCCTTTCCCTCTCTGGGACTGGGTGTCACAGTGTGTTAGATACACTGTCCTTTCCTCTCTGGGACTGGGTGTCACAGTGTGTCAGATACACTGTCCTTTCCCCCTCTGGGACTGGGTGTCACAGTGTGTTAGATACACTGACCTTTCCCTCTCTGGGACTGGGTGTCACAGTGTGTTAGATACACTGTCCTTTCCCCTCTGGGACTGGGTGTCACAGTGTGTTAGATACACTGTCCTTTCCATCTCTGGGACTGGGTGTCTGTGTGTTAGATACACTGTCCTTTCTCTCTCTGGGACTGTGTGACACAGTGTGTTAGATACACTGTCCTTTCCCTCTCTGGGACTGGTTGTCACAGTGTGTTAGATCCACTGTCCTTTCCGTCTCTGGGACTTTAATTTAACTACTCCTGATGTGAGGCTCACCGGCCAATAGCTTCCTGTATTATCCCTGCTACCTTTCTGAAACAGCGGTATTAGCTTATGTTTTGTCCCAACCTCTGGGACCTCACCAGTAGCCAATGAGTATACAAAGATATCAGTCGAGGCCCCAACAATATTTTCCCTTGCTTCCCTAAGTATTCTGGGGTAAATCCCATCCGGCCCAGAAGACTTATCTACCTCGTGGCAGCAGGGTAGCATGGTGGTTAGCATAAATTCTTCACAGCTCCAGGGTCCCAGGTTCGATTCCCGGCTGGGCCGCTGTCTGTGTGGAGTCTGCACGTCCTCCCCCTGTGTGCGTGGGTTTCGTCCGGGTGCTCCGGTTTCCTCCCACAGTCCAAAGATGTGCGGGTTAGGTGGATTGGCCATGCTAAATTGCCCGTAGTGTCCTAATAAAAGTAAGGTTAAGGGGGGGTTGTTGGGTTACGGGTATAGGGTGGATACGTGGGTTTGAGTAGGGTGATCATGGCTCGGCACAACATTGAGGGCCGATGGGCCTGTTCTGTGCTGTACTGTTTTACTTCTACTTCTACCTTACTATCTTTTAAAAGACCCAATAACTCCTCCTTTTTGATGTCAACTTGACCCAGAATGTCCACAAAGTCCTTTTCTTTGGTGAACACTGATGCAAAGTGCTGATTTAGTACCTCACCCATATCCTCTGGTTCGACACATAGATTCCCCCCACTGTCCTTAAGCTGTCCAATCCTGTTACTGGCTACCCTCTTGCTTTTTACACATGAATAAAAAGCTGTGGGATTCGCATTAACAATACAGAAGCCTCTTTTTCTTTTTAACAAGGTTCACAATATCACTCGTTATCCAAGGCCCCCTAAACTCCCCATCTGTATCCTTTGTTCTCTCAGGAATTTCCTGAATCCTAATCAACTGTCGCTTGAATGACTCCCACATGTCTGATGTTGATTTACCCTCCAACAGCACCCAATCCAAATTCTTCAATTCCTGCCTCATGTTATCGTTATTTGCCTTTCCCCAGTTTAGCTCCCTTACCCGAGGGTTCCCCTCATCCCTGTCCAAATGTACCCTAAAACTTACTAAATTGTAGTCACTACTCCCAAAACGCTCCCCTGCTGAAACCTCAACCACCTGTCCAGGCTCATTCCCCAATACCAGATCCAATACTGCCCCTTCCCTCTTTGGACTACCTGGATATTACATCAAGAAGCCTTCCCGGATACACCTTATAAACTCTGCCCCATCCAAATCCCCAGCCCTAAGTGAGTCCCAGTCAATATCGGGGAAATTAAACCCCCTCCCACAACAACCCTGTTACTTTTGCACCTATCCAAAATCTCTCTACCTATCAGCTCCTCTAACTCTCGCTGGAAGTTGGGGGCCTGTAATAAACCCCCAACATTGTGATTGCCCCCTGCCTGTTCCTCAGCTCTACCCAGGTTGCCTCTTTGTATGAACCCTCCAAGGTGTCCTCCCGCAGTACGGTTGTAATATTTTCCTTAACCAGTAATGCTACTCCCCCACCCCTTTTACATCCCCTCTATCTCTCCTGAAGCATCTATATCCTCCAACGTTCAGCTGCCAATCCGGTGATACCATATTACTGTGATAGCCACAACTTGAAATGAAATGAAAATGAAATGAAAATCGCTTATTGTCACAAGTCGGCTTCAAATGAAGTTGCTGCGAAAAGCCCCTAGTCGCCACATTCCGGCACATGTTCGGGGTCTGGTACGGGAATTGAACCGTGCTGCTGTCCTGCCTTGGTCTGCTTTAAAAGCCAACTCTTGAGCCCTGTGCTAAACCAGCCCCTAAATTACGATAACATGAGGCAGCTTACCAAAGACTACAACACTAAGTAATCCTTTAAGCTTTCCTTTTTAACATTCATACGACTTCTAAACAAAACCTTTATCAGAAGCACATCAGGTTAAAGTCACTACTGAGAACATTTATTATTCTGAATTGACCAAATGATCAAGAGATGGTCTTTTGATGGCAGAGAGATCAGCAGTACGCCTGCTCTGTCTGGCTTCAGCTCCAACACTGAAAACAAAACTAAAACACACCCTGCAGCCTGCTCAAAAATGAAAGTAAAAAGCTGACAGACAGCCCAGCTCCACCCACTCTCTGACATCACTGCAGTAGTAAACACCCATTTCTTAAAGGTACTCTCACTACAGATATTTATATACATAGCCATTTATAAACACTCATTTCTTAAAGGTAATATCACATGACAGTGGGTTTCCTCCGGGTACTCCGGTTTCCTCCCACAATGCTCGAAAGACATGCTGTTAAGTAATTTGGACATTCTGAATTCTCCCTCCGGTGAAAGTATAGTACGAAAGGAAGCTTGTAGGGAACAGGAAGACTGACACAAAGTGTTTCCATAGATATGCGCAGAGAAATAGATTGGGAAGAGAAATGTAGGCCCCCTACAGACAGAAACAGGGGAATGCATAATGAGGGACAAAGAAATGGCGGAGAAATTGAATACGTACTTTGGTTCAGTCTTCACAAAAGAGGATACAAATCAGATACCAGAAATGCTGGAGAATGAAAGGTTGAGTGAGAGGGAAGAACTGAGAGAGATCAATATTAGTAAAGAAATGGTGCTGGGAAAATTGATGGGATTGAAGGTGGATAAATCCCCAAGGCCTGAGAATATGCATCCCAGATTGGTTAAGGAGGTGGCTCTGGAAATAGTGGATGGTTTGGTGATCACCTTCTGGGATTTTATAGACTCTGGAACTGTCCCTGCAGATTGTAGGGTAGCTCACATCACTCCCAAGATTCAAAATGGGAGGTAGAGAGAAAGCCAGGAATTATAGACCAGTAAGCCTAAGTAGTGGGGAAAATTCTTGAATCCATTATCAAGAACTTTATAGCGGAACATTTGGAAAGCAGTGGCGGGATGAGTCAGGGTCAGGGTGGATTTATGAAGGGAAAATCATGCTTAGTAAATCTGTTGGAATTCTTTGAAGATGTAACCAGTACAATTGACAAGGGGGAGCCAGTCAATGTGGTATACATGGATTTTCAGAAGGCGTTTGACAAAGTCCCGCATAAGAGATTATTGTGCAAAATTAAAGCGCATGGGATTGGGGAAATGTATTGAGGTGGATAGAAAACTGGCCGGCAGAGAGGAAACAAAAATTAGGAATCAATGGATCCTTTTCAAATTGGCAGGCAGTAACCAGTGGGGTACCACAGGGATCGGTGCTGGGACCCCAACTATTCACAATATATATGAATGATTTGGATGAGGGAACAAAATGTACCATCTGAAAGTTGGCAGATGATACCAAGTTAGGTGGGAGGGTGAATTGTGACGCGGATGCAGGGATCCCGCTTTTTGGCGGGAATTCAGCTGTTGGAGTGGGCGGAGCTACAGAGTCGAGCAGTGAGTATTTAAGCTAGCTGCTTCACGGATTTGAGTTTTCGGCAGGAATTCAGCTGTTGGAGTGGGCAGAGCTACAGAGTCGAGCAGTGAGTATTTAAGCTAGCTGCTTCACGGATTTGAGTTTTCGGCAGGAATTCAGCTGTTGGAGTGGGCGGAGCTACAGAGTCGAGCAGTGAGTATTTAAGTTAGCTGCTTCACGGATTTGAGTTTTCGGCAGGAATCCAGCTGTTGGAGTGGGCGGAGCTACAGAGTCGAGCAGTGAGTATTTAAGCTAGCTGCTTCACGGATTTGAGTTTTCGGCAGGAATTCAGCTGTTGGAGTGGGCGGAGCTGCTTCGCTGCTTAAACAGCCGCCACAGGGTCTTTGCGGATTAATTTGAAGAGTGACATCACAGCAAAGCTGTGACCTGATTGGCTGCAAAGGAAAGTGCTCCAATTAGCAGTAGCTGGGAGAAATATAACTCTTCGTGTGTTGGTAAGTATTGTGATTGGTAAGTAAAATCTTTGTTCCTTTCACTTATTCATTATTTGATATTATATTTGTAATCAGTTAAGGTAAAGTTTGAAAATGGTAGGAGATCCCAGACCCGTGTTATGCTCCTCGTGCTCAATGTGGGAGTTGAGGGACGTGGCCATTGCCCCTGACTCCTTCATGTGCGGGAAGTGTGTCCAGCTGCAGCTCCTGTTAGGCCGCATGACGGCTCTGGAGCTGAGGATGGTCTCACTTTGGAGTATCCGTGATGCTGAGGAGGCCATGGATAGCCCGTTCAGTGAATTGGTCACAGATTAGGATTGGTGACGGAGACAGGGAATGGGTGACCAAAAGGCAGAAAAAGAGCAGGAAGGCAGTGCAGGTCTCCCCTGCGGTCATCTCCCTCACAAAACATTGGATACTGTTGGGGGAGATGACTCACCAGGGGAAGGCAGTAGTAGCCAGGCTCATGGCACCATGGCTGGCTCTGCTGCACAGAAGGGCGGGAAAAAGAGTGGCAGGGCTATAGTCATAGGGCATTCAATCGTAAGGGGAGCAGACAGGCATTTCTGTGGTCGAAAACGAGACTCCCGAATGGTATGTTGCCTCCCGGGTGCTCGGGTCAGGGATGTCTCAGATCAGCTGCAGGACATACTGAAGGGGGAGGGTGAACAGCCAGTTGTCGTGGTGCATATAGGCACCAACGATATAGGTAAAAAACGGGATGAGGTTCTACAATCAGAATTTACGGAGTTAGGAGATAAGTCAAAAAGTAGGACCTCAAAGGTAGTAATCTCAGGATTGCTACCAGTGCCACGAGACAGTCAAAGTAGAAATTCAAGAATAGTCAGAATGAATATGTGGCTTGAGAGATGGTGCAGGAGGGAGGGGTCAGATTTTGGGGACATTGGAACCGGTTCTGGGGGCGGTGGGACCATTACAAACCGGATGGTCTACACCTGGGCAGGACTGCAACCAATGTCCTAGCGGGTGCTTTTGCTAACACTGTTGGGGAGGTTTTAAACTAATGTGGCAGGGGGATGGGAACCAGATTAGGAGGTTAGAGGTCAGTAAAGAGGCAGTAACTAATGCCAGTAAGGTACTACATAATAAACTTATTGTGACTAAGGGGAAGAGTAGACAGGGAAGAGATGATGAACGCAAAGGGACAGGTGGTCTGAGGTGCATTTGTTTTAATGCGAGAAGTGTAGCAGGTAAGGCAGATGAACTTAGGGCTTGGATTAGTACCTGGGAATATGATGTTATTGGTATTACTGAGACTTGGTTGAGGGAAGGGCAAGACAGGCAACTAAATATCACAGGGTATAGATGCTTCAGGAGGGATAGAGAGGGAGGTAAAAGGGGTGGAGGAGTTGCATTACTGGTCAGATGATATCACAGCTGTGATTAAGGAGGGCACGATGGAGGATTCGAGCACTGAGGCAATATGGATGGAGCTAAGAAATAGGAAGGGCGCAGTAATATTGTTGGGACTTTATTACAGGCCTCCCAAAAGCGAGCGTGAAGTAGAGGTACAAATATGTAGAGAGATTATCGACAAATAAATGTAGGAGCAATAGGGTGGTTGTGATGGGAGATTTTAACTTTCCCAACATTGAATGGGGCTCATGTAGTGTTGGAGGCGTAGATGGAGCAGAGTTTGTAAGGAGCATCCAGGAGAGTTTTTTAGAGCAGTATGTAAATAGTCCAACTCGGGAAGGGGCCATACTGGACCTGGTATTGGGGAATGATCCCGGCCAGGTCGTTGATGTTTCAGTCGGTGATTACTTTGGGAATAGCGATCACAATTCCGTAAGTTTTAGAATAATCATGGACAAAGACGAGAGTGGTCCCAAAGGAAGAGTGCTAAATTGGGGGAAGGCTGAGTATAACAAAATTCGGCAGGGGCTAGGGAATGTGGTTTAAGGGTAAATCCACGATTGAAATGTGGGAGTCTTTCAAGGAAAGGTTGATTAGAGTGCAGGACAGACATGTCCCTGTAAAAATGAGGGATAGGAATGGCAAGATTAGAGAACCATAGATGATGGGTGGAATTGTGAGGCTAGCTAAAATGAAAAAGGAAGCACACATAAGATCGAGGCAACTCAAATGATGAAGCTTTGTAGGAATATCGGGAAAGTAGGACAAATCTCAAACGCACAATAAGGAGGGCTAAAAGGGGTCATGAAATATATTTGGCCAACAGGGTTAAGGAAAATCCCAAAGCCTTTTATTCGTATATAAGGAGCAAGAGGGTAACTAGAGAAAGGATTGGCCCACTCAAAGACAAAAGAGGGAATTTATGTGTGGAGTCAGAGGAAATGGGTGAGATTCTTACTGAGTACTTTGCATCGGTATTCACCAAGGAGAGGGACATGATGGATATTGAGGTTAGGGATGGATGTTTAAATGCTCTATGTCAAGTTGGCATAAGGAAGGGGGAAGTTTTGGATATTCTAAAAGACATTAAGGTGGGCAAATCCCCAGTTCTGGATGGGATCTATCCCAGGTTCCTGAGGGAAGCGAGGGTCGAAATAGCTGGGGCCTTAACAAATATCTTAGCAGCATCCTTGAGCACGGGTGAGGTCCCGGAGGACTGGAGAATTGCTAATGTTGTCCCTTTGTTTAAGAAGGGTAGCAGGGACAATCCAGGGAATTATAGACCTGTGTGCTTGACGTCAGTGGTAGGCAAACTGTTGGAGAATATACTGAGGGATAGGATCTATTCACATTTGGAAGAAAATAGACTTATCAGTGATAGGCAGCACGGGTTTGTGCAGGGAAGGTCATGTCTTACAAACCTGATAGAATTCTTTGAGGAAGTGACAAAGTTAATTGATGAGGGAAGGGCTGTAGATGTCATATACATGGACTTCAGTAAGGCGTTTGATAAGGTTCCCCATGGCAGGTTGATGGAAAAAGTGAAGCCGTATGGGGTTGAGGGTGTACTAGCTAGATGGATAAAGAACTGGCTGGGCAACAGGAGGCATAGAGTAGTGGCGGAAGGGAGTGTCTCAAAATGGAGAAGGGTGACTAGTGGTGTTCCACAGGGATCCGTGCTCAGACCACTGTTGTTTGTGATCTACATAAATGATCTGGACGAAGGTATAGGTGGTCTGATTAGCAAGTTTGCAGATGATACTATGATTGATGGAGTTGCAGATAGCGAGGAGGACTGTCAGAGAATACAGAAAAATATAGATAGATTGGAGAGTTGGGCAGAGAAATGGCAGGTGGAGTTCAATCCAGGCAAATGCGAGGTGATGCATTTTGGAAGATCCAATTCAAGAACGGACTATACGGTCAATGGAAGAGTCCTGGGGAAAATTGACGTACAGAGCGATCTGGGAGTTCAGGTCCATTGTACCCTGAAGATGGCAATGCAGGTCGATAGAGTGGTCAAGAAGGAATACAGCATGCTTGCCTTCATCGGACGGGGTATTGAGTACAAGAGTCGGCAGGTCATGTTACAGTTGTACAGGACTTTGGTTCGGCCACATTTGGAATACTGCGTGCAGTTCTGGTCACCACATTACCAGAAGGATATGGATGATTTAGAAAGGATGCAGAGGAGGTTCACCAGGATGTTGCCTGGTATGGAGGGTGCTAGCTATGAAGAATGGCTGAGTAGATTAGGATTGTTTTTGTTGGAAAGACAGGACCTGGGTGTCCTTGTGAACCAGTCGCTGAAGGTAAGGATGCAGGTGCAGCAGGCGGTAAAGGAGGCTAATGGTATGTTGGCCTTCATTGCGAGAGGTTTCCAGTATAGAAGCAGGGATGGGTTGCTGCAATTGTACACGGTGTTGGTGAGGCCACACCTGGAGTATTGTGCGCAGTTTTGGTCTGCTTCTCTGAGGAAAGATGTTCTTGCTCTCGAGGGAGTGCAGCAAAGGTTTACCAGACTGATTCCAGGGATGGCGGGACTGTCATATGAGGAGATACTGACAACGTTGAGATTGTTCTCACTGGAGTTCAGAAGAATGCAGGGAATCTCATGGAGACTTATAAAATTCTAACAGGACTAGACAGGATAGATGCAGGGAAGATGTTACCGACCATGGGTGTGTCCAGAACCAGGGGCCACGGTCTGAGGATTCAGGGTTAACCATTTCGGACAGAGATAAGGAGACATTTCTTCACCCAAAGAGTGGTGAGTCTGTGGAATTCATTACCACAGGAAGTAGTTGATGCTAAAACTTTGAATGTATTCAAGAAGCGGCTGGATATTGCACTTGGGGAGAATGGAATCAAAGGCTATGGGAGAATGCAGGATAAGGCTATTGAGTTGGATCATCGGCCACGATCGTGATGAATGACTGATTCAATGAACTCTATCCAGTTTCCAAATGTTTGTCCGCGTTCCAACTTCCTTGTTACATTCCTGAGATGATTATTGAACACATTCTGCACAATTACCATAAATTGACGAATAGCAGGGGGAAGTGGAATGGTTGGAATTGGGCGGCATGGTGACACAGTGGTTAGCACTGTTGCCTCACAGGGCCAGGTCCCGGGTTCGATTCCGACCTTGACTGACTGACTGTGTGGGGAGTTTGTACGTTCGCCCTGTGTCGGAGTGGGTTTCCTCCGGGTGCTCCGGTTTCCTCCCACAGTCCACAGAGGTTCTGGTTAGGTGGCTGGAAAATCTGAGGAGAGATATTGAGAAAATCTCCCTGAAGACTGTCTCCATCTTTTTAAAAAATAAACCTATAGTACCCAATTCTTTATTTTCCTGTTGAGGAGCAATTCAATCCACCTACCCTGCACATAATAAATAATAATAATCTTTATAGTCCCACGTAGGCTCACATCAACACTGCAATGAAGTTATTGTGAAAATCCCCCTAGTCGCCACATTCCGGCACCTGTTCGGGTACACGGAGCGAGAATTGAGAATGTCCAAATTACCCAACAGCTCCGGAGGAATCATCTTTGGGTTGTGGGGGTGAGACCCACGCAGACACGGGGAGAATGTGCAAACTCCACAATGACAGTGACCCGGGGTCGGGTTCAAACCTGGGACCTCCGTGATGTCAAGCAGCAGTGCTAACCACTGTGCCACCGTGCCACCCAAAACCGTCGCCACCTTTTTAAAAAGTATTTTATTGAGACATTTACATATTTACACATCAAACACAACCAAAAAACAAAACAAGCCAACAGCGCAGCAATAATCGATCCAACTAAATACCTAACCCCCTTCCCAACCTGCCTCCCACACCCCAACTCCCCCACCTTCTATTTCACCACCCCCCCCCCCCAAACCCACCCCCGCAGCTGACATCTTAAATGTTCTCAAAGTAGTTGATGAGCGGCTGCCAACTCCGGGCAAACCCCTCCACAGACCCTCTCAAGGTGAACTTTATCTTCTCCAGCCTGAGGAACTCTGCCAGGTCCCTCACCCACACCGCTGGTTTCGGGCCCCTGAGTCCCTCCATTCCAATAAGATCCGTCTCCGGGACACCAGGGAGGCAAAGGCCAGGACATCAGCCTCTCTCGGAGCCTGGACGCCCGGATCATCCGACACTCCAAAGATCGTCACTTCTGGACTCGGGACCACCTTCACCCTCAAGGCCTCCGACATAACATCGGCAAACCCCTGCCAGAATCCCGCAAGCTTCAGACAGGCCCAAACCTTGTGGAGATGATTCGCGGGCCCAACCACGCATCGCCCACACCTGTCCTCCACTGAATAACTGAATAAGGCTCAGCCTGGCATACAACGAGAATGCATTCACTCTCCTCCAAGCCTCTTCCCACATCCCAGCCTCCACCTCCCTCCCCAAATCTTCCTCCCACTTCCGCTAAACTACCCCTATCGGGGCTCCCTCCCAATCCATCAACTCCTTATAAATTTCTGACACTTTAACCTCACCGACCCCTGTTTCTGACACCACCTAGTCCTATAGCCCCGGGGGTGGCAGGTGAGGAAATGACAGCTCCTGCTTCCGGACAAAATCCCTCACCTGTAAATACCGGAACACATTACCAGCGGGCAACTCAAATTTCTCCACCAACCACTCCAAACTCGAGAGGCTGCACCCATCGAATACATCCCCAAAACGCTCCATCCCACCCTGTTTCCAACCCCGAAACCCCCCATCCAGCCCCCCCAGAGCAAACCTATGATTCCCAATCGGTTCCCAAGCTGAGGCCCCAACACAGTCTCCATCAAACACTTCCAGGACAGGTACAGTACGGGGCTAGATACAGAGTAAAGCTCCCTCTACACTGTCCCCATCAAACACTCCCAGGACAGGTACAGTACGGGGCTAGATACAGAGTAAAGCTCCCTCTACACTGTCCCATTCAAACACTCCCAGGACAGGTACAGCACGGGGTTAGATACTGAGTAAAGCTCCCTCTACACTGTCCCCATCAAACACTTCCAGGACAGGTACAGCACGGGGCTAGATACAGAGTAAAGCTCCCTCTACACTGTCCCCATCAAACACTCCCAGGACAGGTACAGCACGGGGTTAGATACAGAGTAAAGCTCCCACTACACTGTCCACATCAAACACTCCCAGGACAGGTACAGCACGGGGCTAGATACAGAGTAAAGCTCCCTCCACACTGTCTCCATCAAACACTCCCAGGACAGGTATAGCACGGGATTAGATACAGAGTAAAGCTCCCACTACACTGTCCACATCAAACACTCCCAGGACAGGTATAGCACGGGATTAGATACAGAGTAAAGCTCCCTCTACACTGTCCCCATCAAACACTCCCAGGACAGGTACAGCACGGGGTTAGATACAGAGTAAAGCTCCCTCTACACTGTCCCTATCAAACACTCCCAGGACAAGTACAGCACGGGGTTAGATACAGAGTAAAGCTCCCACTACACTGTCCCCATCAAACACTCCCAGGGCAGGTATAGCACGGGATTAGATACAGAGTAAAGCTCCCACTACACTATCCCCATCAAACACTCCCAGGGCAGGTACAGCACTGGGTGAGATACAGAGTATCTGGATATCTCTTGGACTGGGTGTCACAGTGTTTCCCTCTCTGGGACTGGGTGTCACAGTGTGTTAGATACACTGTCCATTCCCTCTCTGGGACTGGGTGTCACAGTGTGTTAGATACACTGTCCTTTCCCCCTCTGTTACTGGGTGACACAGTGTGTTAGATACACTGTCCTTTCCCTCTCTGGGACTGGGTGTCACAGTGTGTTAGATACACTGTCCTTTCCCTCTCTGGGACTGGGTGTCACAGTGTGTTAGATACACTGTCCTTTCCCTCTCTGGGACTGGGTGACACAGTGTGTTAGATACACTGTCCTTTCCCTCTCTGGGACAGTGTCACAGTGTGTTAGATACACTGTCCTTTCCCTCTCTGGGACTGGGTATCACAGTGTGTTAGAAACACTGTTCTTTCCCTCTCTGGGACTGGGTGTCACAGTGTGTTAGATACACTGTCCATTCCCTCTCTGGGACTGGGTGTCACAGTGTGTTAGATACACTGTCCTTTCCCCCTCTGGGACTGGGTGTCACAGTGTGTTAGATACACTGTCCTTTCCCTCTCCGGGACTGGGTGTCACAGTGCGTTAGATACACTGTCCTTTCCCTCTCCGGGTCTGGGTGTCACAGTGTGATAGATACACTGTCCATTCCCTCTCTGGGACTGGGTGTCACAGTGTGTTAGAAACACTGTCCTTTCCCTCTGTTACCCTATCCAAGGTTCCCGAAATTTGCCATATTTATTCATCTTCCGCACAGATACATGCTGGTCCTGAATTCCTTTCAACTGACATCCCACATGTTAAATGTTGATTTGTCCTCAAACATCCGCCCCCAATCTAGTTTATCCAGTTCCTCCCTAATACTCTTATAATTAGCCTTCCCCCAATCTAGCACATTCACCCGAGTACCGCTCTTATCTTTGTCCACCAGCACTTTACAACCAACTGAATTGTGGTCACTGTTCCCGAAATGCTCCCCTACTGAAATTTTTACCACCTGGCTGGGTTCAGTCCCCTATACCAGGTCCAGGACAGCCCCTTCCCTAGTTGGACTGTCTACATATTGTTTTAAGAAGCCCTCCTGGATGCTCCTTACAAACTCTGCCCAGTCTAAGCCCCTCGCACTAAGTGAGTCCCAGTCAATATTGGGGAAGTTGAAGTCTCCCATCACAACAACCCTGTTGTTTTTACTCATTTCCACAATTTGTCTACCTGTCTGCTCCTATATCTCCCGCTGGCTGTTGGGAGGCCGTAGTAAGCCCCCAACATTGCGACGGCACCCTTCTTATTCCTGATCTCTACCCATATAGCCTCGCTGCCCTCTGAGGTGTCCTCCCGTAGTACAACAGTGGTATTCTCCCTAACCAGTAGCGCAACTCCGCCACCCTTTTTACACCCCACTCTATCCGACCTGAAATGTCTAAATCCTGGAACGTTTAGCTGCCAATCCTGTCCTTCTCTCAACCAGATTTCTGTAATGGCAACAACATCATAGTTCAAAGTACCAATCTAGGCTCTTATGTTCATCTGCCTTACCCGTAATACTTGTTGCATTAAAACATATAAACTTCAGGTCACCAGACCCGTTATTTTCATCATCATCTCCCTGTCTGCTCTTCCTCAGAGCCATACTGGCCTTATTCCCTAGTTCTCCCTCAATGGTTTCACCTTCTGGCCTATTGCTCTGGTACCCACCCCGCTGCCATACTAGTTTAAACCCTCCCGTGTGAAACTAGCAAACCTTGCGGCCAGGATATATATTCCTCTCCAGTTTAGATGCAACCCGTCCTTCTTATACAGGTCACACCTGCCCTGGAAGAGCTCCCAGTGGTCCAGATAACGGAAACCCTCCCTCCTCCACCAACTGTTTAGCCTCATGTTTAGCTGCTCTATCTTCCTATTTCTAGTCTCACTGGCACGTGGCACAGGGAGTAATCCTGAGATTACACCCATAGAGGTCCTGTCTTTTAACTTTCTGCCTAGCTCCCTTAACTCCTGCTGCAGGACCTCATGCCCCTTCCTGCCTATGTCGTTAATACCAATATGTACCACAACCTCTGCCTGTTTGCCCTCCTCTTTCAGGATGCCCGCGACCCATTCTGAGACATCCTGGACCCTGGCACCAGGGAGGCAACAGACCATTCTGGAATCACATACACGTCTACTGAAGTGCCTATCTGTGCCCCTGACTATAGAGTCCCTTCTACGCTTTGACCCTCCCTGCTGAACATCAGAACCAGCCATGGTGCCACTGCTCTGGCTGCTGCTGTTTTTCCCTGATAGGCTATTCCCCCCGACACTATCCAAATGGATAGACCTGTTCGAGAGGGAACAACCACAGGGGATTCCTGCACTGACTGCCTGTCCCTTCTGGTGGCCACCCATCTCTCTGACTGCACCTTGGGTGTGACCATGTCTCTATAACTGCTGTCTATGATGCTTTCCGCTACCAGCATGCTCCTAAGTGCATCCAATTACTGCTCCAACCGAACCATGCGGTCTGTGAGGAGCCCCAGTTGGGGGCACTTTCTGCAGATGTAGCCATTCAGGACGCTGGAAGCCTCCCGGACCTGCCACATCTCACAGAGCACTGCACCCCTCTGACTGTCATTGCGTTAATTATTTAGTAAATTACATTTTTAAAAATTTCCTGTGTCGGGGGTCAGCCCTGTGTTGTGGGGTCAGCCCTGTGTTGGGGGGTCAGTCCTGTGTCGGGGGGTCAGTCCTGTGTCGGGGGTCAGTCCTGTGTCGGGGGGGGGTCAGTCCTGTGTCAGGGGGTCAGCCTTGTGTCCGGGGGGTCAGACCTGTGTTGGGGTCAGTCCTGTGTCAGGGGGTCAGCCCGGAGTCCGGGGGTCAGTCCAGTGTCGGGGGGTCAATCCTGTGTCGGGGGGTCAGCCCTGTGTCGGGGGGTCAGCCCTGTGTCTGGGGTCAGTCCTGTGTCCGGGGGGTCAGCCCTGTGTCGGGGGGTCAGTCCTGTGTCGGGGGGTCAGTCCTGTGTCGGGGGGACAGTCCTGTGTCTGGGGGGTCAGCCCTGTGTCGGGGGGGTCTGTCCTGTGTCGGGGGGGTCAGCCCTGTGTCGGGGGGTCAGTCCTGTGTCGGGGGGGGCCAGTCCTCTGTCTGGGGGGTCAGTCCTGTGTCGGGGGGGCCAGTCCTCTGTCTGGGGGGTCAGTCCTGTGTCGGGGGGTCAGTCCTGTGTCGGGGGGGCCAGTCCTCTGTCTGGGGGGGGGGGGGTCAGTCCTGTGTCGGGGGGTCAGTCCTGTGTCGGGGGTCAGTCCTGTGTCGGGGGGTCAGTCCTGTGTCGGGGGGGTCAGTCCTGTGTCTGGGGGGTCAGTCCTGTGTCGGGGGGGTCAGTCCTGTGTCCGGGGGGTCAGCCTTGTGCCGGGGGTCAGTCCTGTGTCGGGGGGTCAGTCCTGTGTCGGGGGGTCGGTCCTGTGTCGGGGGGTCAGTCCTGTGTCGGGGGGGTCAGTCCTGTGTCGGGGGTCAGTCCTGTGTCGGAGGGGAGGGGGGGGGTCAGCCCTGTGCCGAGGGGGGGTCAGCCCTGTGCCGGGGGGGGGGTCAGCCCTGTGTCGGGGGGGCGGGGGGCGGGGGGGGTCAGATTATGAAACCACAAAGTGTAAAAGCAGCGTCAGAATCTGTAAGTTATATTTTTAATTATTTTGAGTTCCTGTGGGTTGTGATCTGATTGGACCAGTGGCCTCCCAGAGTGAGACACAGGTCGACACGGTGGGACAGTGCTTAGCACTGCTGCCTGACAACACCAGGACCCAGGTTCGATTCCAACCTCGGATGACTGTCTGTGTGGAGTCTGTACGTTTTCCCCGTGTCTGTGTGGGTTTCCTCCGATGCTCCGGATTCCTTCCACTGTCCCAAGATGTGCCGGTTCGGTGGCTTGGCCATGTTAATTTGCCCCGAGTTGGGGCTACAGGGATATGGTGGGAGTCGGACCGAGATGGGGTTACAGGGATATGATGGGGGGTTGGTCCGAGATGGGGTTACATGGGAAGGACGAGGGGAGTGGGCCGAGGTAGGGTGCTCTTTCAGAGGGACGGTGCAAAGTCAATGGGCTGAATGGCCTCCTTCTCCACTGTCGGGATCTGATGATTCTGTGGATCTCACTCACATTTCTGTCATTTTTGTCCATTTTGTGCTTCAATAAATCTTTGCTTAATCCTTTCCTCCTGTACCCAGCAGAAAGCCCCACCCCCATAGCTCCACACCCACTGTAACCGCGGAGATCCTGAAGATCAACAACGAGACCTTGGGTAAAATACAGGCAACAACATTTCCTACAGATGAATTGGGTGGATGTATATTTTTGGAAAGGAAGAGTTTATTTTGATGATTTCTGTAATGTTTAGTTTAATTGTGTCTTCACTGGAGTCAGTGAGTGGGACTTCCCGGCCATTCCTATTGGTGTGATTCCGGTCCCACTGACAGAGCCCCCTCCCCCTGCCGTGGGGCGGAGGGTGTAAACACCGGGAAGCCCCATTGACAGCGATGGGACTGAAAGATCCTTCCATTGGCCAATGGCCTCAGGAGCCACAAAACAGGCTGTAGGATGGCCAGGAAAATTGCCCCGTGCCCCGCAGATTCTCTGTTCGGGGTCTCCACTGTTTCACAGATCACCATGGAGATGTACCAGACATTTATCAGGGCTGGGTTATCCCCCAATCCACATCAACTCACAAACAACAACAGAGGACAATTACAAACAGGTTTCTATGAGGTTTCGATTGGTGGTTTGAAGGTGTGTGGGCTGGTGGTTTCACTGGGTGTGGATTCTGGGGCGGGAAGAATTGGCGGGAAGCGGCGTTATTTCCGCTCCCGCAGGTTTTCGAATTCTCCCGCCGGTAAAAAACCGGCGTTGTGCAAATTCCGCCGGCAGCCTGTGAAAACAGCTGGCGCCGGCGGGATTTCATTTTATTTGCACTGACCTTAAATCTCCGGCCCGGATGGGCCGAAGTCCCGCCGACGTGGCCACGGGTCACGTCGGCGAAAATCACAGTTGATTTAAAACGGCGTCAACCATTGATGATGGTTGACGCCGTTCAGTGTCGGGGGTGGGTTGCGGCCATCGGGGGGGGGGGGGGGGGTGGGTTGCGCCATCGGGGGGGTGGGTTGCGGCCATCGGGGGGTTGCGGCCATCGGGGGGATGGGTTGCGGCCATCGGGGGGTTGCGGCCGTCGGGGGGGTTGCGGCCATCGGGGGGGTGGGTTGCGGCCATCGGGGGGTTGCGGCCATCGGGGGGGTGGGTTGCGGCCATCGGGGGGGTGGGTTGCGGCATCGGGGGGGGTTTGGGGGCAGCGGCGTGCAGAGAGGGGGGGGGGCGACGGATGCCCGGGGCCAACGCACCGTCGCCCCCCCCTCTGTTCGCCGCTGCCCCCTACCCTAACCACCCCCCCTCACCACCCCTACCTCCCTCCAACGCCCCTACCCCCCTCCCCACCACCCCTACCCCCCTCCAACGCCGCCCCCCATCTCTCGCAACGCCGCAACCCCCCCCCCTCAACGCCGGGTCCCCCCCCCCCCTCAACGCCGGGTCCCCCCCCCCCCTCAACGCCGGGTCCCCCCCCCCTCCACGCCGGGTCCCCCCCCCTCAACGCCGGGTCCCCCCCCCCTCAACGCCGCAACCCCCCACCCTCAACGCCGCAACCCCCCACCCTCAACGCCGCAACCCACACCCCGTCCCCCTCCCTCTGAAGGCCGGTACTCACACCCCCCCTCTCTCCTCCTCCCCCCCCTTCCTTCCTCCTCCCCCCCTTCCTTCCTCCTCCCCCCTCCTCCCCCCCTTCCTTCCTCCGTTAGTGGGGGGGGGGGGGGTGCGGCGTTAGTGGGGGGTGGGTGCGGCGTTGGAGTGGGGTAGGGGTGGTGAAGGGGGTAGGGGTGGTGAGGGGAGGGGGTTGGGGTAGGGGCAGCGGCGTGCAGAGGAGGGGGGCGACGGATGCCCGGGGCCAACGCACCGTCGCCCCCCCCTCTGCACGCAGCTGCCCCTACCCCAACCCCCTCCCTTCACCACCCCTACCCCCTTCACCACCCCTACCCCCCTCCAACGCCGCACCCCCACACCCCCACTAACGCCGCACCCCCCCCCCACTAACAGAGGAAGGAAGGGGGGGGGAGGAGGAGAGAGGGAGGGGGGGGGAGGAGGAGAGAGGGAGGGGGGGAGGAGGAGAGAGGGAGGGGGGAGGAGGAGGGAGGGGGGGGGAGGAGAGAGGGGGGGAGGAGGAGAGAGGGGGGGAGGAGGAGAGAGGGGGGGGGTGTGGGTACCGGCCTTCAGAGGGAGGGGGACGGGGTGTGGGTACCGGCATTGGAGGGGGTGTGGGTACCGGCATGAGGGGGTGTGGGTACCGGCATTGAGGGGGGGGGGGACCGGCGTTGAGGGGGGGGGGACCCGGCGTTGAGGGGGGGGGGAGACCCGGCGTTGGAGGGGGGTAGGGGTGGTGGGGAGGGAGGTAGGGGTGGTGGGGAGGGAGGTAGGGGTGGTGGGGAGGGAGGTAGGGGTGGTGAGGGGGGTTGAGGTAGGGGTGGTGAGGGGGGTTGGGGTAGGGGGCAGCGGCGTACAGAGG
>NC_052170.1:24058184-24090274 GCF_902713615.1 Scyliorhinus canicula | reverse complement strand
ACGGGGATATTCCCGGGAGCGGGAGAGAGAGAGAGGCGGAGATATTCCCGGGGGTGTGAGAGAGAGAGACGGGGATATTCCCGGGAGCGGGAGGGAGAGAGAGAGGGAGAGAGAGAGATGGGGATATTCCCGGGGCAGGAGAGAGAGTGAGACGGGGATATTCCCGGGAGCGGGAGGGAGAGAGAGAGAGACGGGGATATTCGCGGGGCAGGAGAGAGAGTGAGACGGGGATATTCCCGGGAGCGGGAGGGAGAGAGAGCGAGAGAGAGACGGAGATATTCCCGGGGCAGGAGAGAGAGAGAGACGGGGATATTCCCGGGAGCGGGAGAGAGAGAGAGAGAGAGAGAGAGACGGGGATATTCCCGGGAGCGGGAGAGAGAGAGAGAGACGGGGATATTCCTGGGAGCGGGAGAGAGAGAGAGACAGGGATATTCCCGGGAGCAGGAGTGAGTGAGAGAGAGAGACGGGGATATTCCCGGGAGTTGGAGAGAGAGAGAGACAAAGATATTCCCGGGAGCGAGAGAGAGAGAGAGAGAGAGACGGGGATATTGCCCAGAGCGGGAGAGAGAGAGAGACGGGGATATTCCCGGGAGCGGGAGAGAGAGAGAGAGAGAGACGGGGATATTCCTGGGAGCGGGAGAGAGAGAGAGACAGGGATATTCCTGGGAGTGGGAGAGAGAGAGAGAGAGAGATGGGGATATTCCCGGGAGTGGGAGAGAGAGAGAGACAGAGATATTCCCGGGAGCGAGAGAGAGAGAGAGAGAGAGAGACGGGGATAGTCCCGGGAGCGGGAGAGAGAGAGAGACAATGACGGGGATATTCCCGGGAGCGGGAGAGAGAGAGAGACGGGGATATTCCTGCGAGTGGGAGAGAGACGGGGATATTCCCAGGAGTGGGGGAGAGAGAGAGAGACGGGGTTATTCCCGGGAGCGGGAGAGAGAGAGAGGCAATGACGGGGATATTCCCGGGAGCGGGAGAGAGAGAGAGACGGGGATATTCCCGCGAGCGGGAGAGAGAGTGAGAGAAGGGGATATTCCCGGGAGCGGGAGAGAGAGAGAGAGAAAGGAATATTCCCGGGAGCGGGAGAGAGAGAGAGAGAGAGACAGAGATATTCCCAGGAGCGGGAGAGACAGAGAGAAAGAGACAGGGACAATCCCAGGAGGGGGAGAGAGAGAGAGACGGAGATATTCCCGGGAGTGGGAGAGAGAGAGACGGGGATATTCCCGGGAGCGGGGGAGAGAGAGAGGCGGAGATATTCCCGGGAGCGGGAGAGTGGGAGACGGGGATATTCCCGGGAGCGGGAGAGAGAGAGAGACGGGGATATTCCCGTGAGCGGGAGAGATAGAGAGACGGGGATATTCCCGGGAGCGGGAGAGATAGAGAGACGGGGATATTTCCGGGAGCGGGAAAGAGAGAGAGGCGGAGATATTCCCGGGAGCGGGAGAGTGGGAGACGGGGATATTCCCGGGAGCGGGAGAGAGAGAGAGACGGGAATATTCCCGGGAGCGGGAGAGAGAGAGAGATGGGGATATTCCCGGGAGCGGGAGAGAGAGAGAGATGGAGATATTCCCGGGAGCGGGTGAGTGAGAGAGAGACGGGGATATTCCCGGGAGCGGGAGAGAGAGAGAGAGAGAGAGATGGAGATGTTCCCGGGAGCGGGAGAGAGAGAGAGAGAGATGGGGATATTCCACGGAGCAGGAGGGACGGGGATATTCCCGGGAGCGGGAGAGAGAGAGACGGGGATATTCCCGGGTGCGGGAGAGAGAGAGAGAGAGAGAGAGATGGGGATATTCCCAGGAGCGGGAGAGAGAGAGAGATGGAGATATTCCCGGGAGTGGGAGAGAGAGAGGGACGGGGATATTCCCGGGAGCGGGAGAGAGAGAGAGGCGGAGGTATTCCCGGGAGTGGGAGAGAGAGAGGGACGGGGATATTCCCGGGAGCGGGAGAGAGAGAGAGGCGGAGATATTCCCGGGAGTGGGACGGGGATATTCGCGGGAGCGGGAGAGAGAGAGACGGGGATATTCGCGGGAGCGGGAGAGAGAGAGAGAGAGAGAGACGGGGATATTCCCGGGAGCGGGAGAGAGAGAGAGGCGGAGATATTCCCGGGGGTGTGAGAGAGAGAGACGGGGATATTCCCGGGAGCGGGAGGGAGAGAGAGAGGGAGAGAGAGAGATGGGGATATTCCCGGGGCAGGAGAGAGAGTGAGACGGGGATATTCCCGGGAGCGGGAGGGAGAGAGAGAGAGACGGGGATATTCGCGGGGCAGGAGAGAGAGTGAGACGGGGATATTCCCGGGAGCGGGAGGGAGAGAGAGCGAGAGAGAGACGGAGATATTCCCGGGGCAGGAGAGAGAGTGAGATGGGGATATTCCCGGGAGCGGGAGGGAGAGTGAGAGAGAGAGACGGGGATATTCCCGGGAGCGGGAGGGAGAGAGAGCGAGAGAGAGACGGAGATATTCCTGGGGCAGGAGAGAGAGAGAGAGACGGGGATATTCCCGGGAGCGGGAGGGAGAGAGAGAGAGAGAGACGGGGATATTCGCGTGAGCGGGAGGGAGAGAGAGAGAGAGATATTCCGGGGAGCGGGAGAGAGAGAGGGAGACGGGGATATTCCCGGGAGCGGGAGGAGAGAGAGAGACGGAGATATTCCCGGGGCAGGAGAGAGAGTGAGATGGGGATATTCCCGGGAGGGGGAGGGAGAGAGAGAGAGAGAGACGGGGATATTCGCGGGAGCGGGAGTGAGAGAGAGCGAGAGAGAGATGGGGATATTCCCGGGAGCGGGAGAGAGAGAGAGATACGGGGATATTCCCGGTAGCGGGTGAGATAGAGACAGGGATATTCCCGGGAGCGGGAGAGAGAGAGACATAGAGAGAGAGTCGGAGATATTCCCGGGAGCGGGAGAGAGAGAGCGACGGGGATATTCCCGGGAGCGGGAGAGAGAGAGAGAGAGACGGCGATATTCCTGGGAACGGGAGAGAGAGAGAGACGGGAATATTCCCGGGAGCGGGAGAGACAGGGATATTCCCGGGAACGGGAGTGAGAGAGAGAGTTGGAGATATTCCCGGGAGCGGGAGAGAGAGAGAGATGGAGATATTCCCGGGAGCGAGAGAGAGAGAGAGAGAGGGACACGGGGATATTCCCGGGAGCAGGAGAGAGAGAGAGAGAGAGAGAGACGGGGATATTCCCGGGGCAGGAGAGAGAGAGAGAGAGAGACGGGGATATTCCCAGGAGCGGGAGTGAGAGAGAGAGAGACGGGGTATTCCCGGGAGCAGGAGAGAGAGAGAGAGAGAGAGAGAGACGGGGATATTCCCGGGAGCGGGAGTGAGAAAGAGAGAGACGGGGATATTCCCGGTGCAGGAGAGAGAGAGAGAGAGACGGGGATATTCCCGGGAGTGGGAGACGGGGATATTTCCGGGAGCGGGAGAGACGCGGATATTCCCGTGTGGTGAATGTCATTCACACTGTATTGTATTGTATGGTATTATGTCCTTGTGGGCTCTGTCTGTGAGCCGTTGCGTGGCTTTGCCCATAGAGGGAGATAAGGAGCTTGTACAGGGCTCCACGCTTGTCTCCGCCCATGGCTCCGCCCATGGCCCCTCCCACTACCGGAAGTATATTGTGCTACAGCCGTGTGAGCCTGCCCTCAGTTCTTCTGGTCGCAGGCAGTCTCAGTTGTAAGACTATTAAAACCACAGTTTACTTCCAATCATGTTCCGAGTGAATTGATGGTCACATCAGAGAGAGAGAGACGGGGATATTCCCGGGAGAGAGAGAGAGAGAGGGATATTTTTGGGAGCGGGATAGAGAGAGAGAGACGGGGATATTCCCGGGAGCGGGAGAGAGAGAGAGAGAGACGGGGATATTCCCGGGTGCGGGTGAGAGAGAGAGAGAGAGAGACGGGGATATTCCCGGGAGCGGGAGAGAGAGAGAGCGAGATGAGGATATTCCCGGGAGCGGGAGACAGAGAGAGAGGGAGACGGGGATACTCCCGGGAGCGGGAGAGAGAGAGAGAGAGACGGGGATATTCCCGGGAGCGGGAGAGAGAGGGAGAGAGAGAGACGGGGATATTCCCGAGAGCGGGAGAGAGAGAGAGACGAGGATATTCCCGGGACCGGGAGAGAGAGAGAGAGAGAGAGAGAGAGATGGGGATATTCCTGGGAGGAAAGCTGTAAACTGCAGCAAGATATCAATGGGCTGGTCAGGTGGCTGGATATGTGAGCAACACAACTCCATGTGGGGAAGTGACAGGAAATGGGTTTTGGGAGGACAGTCAGTGCAATGGGAGCGATGCACAATGAGGGATGGATATTGAGATATGTGGTGGAGCAGAGGGATCTCAGAGTTTATATCCACTGATTCCTGATGACAGCAGGACAGAGAAATAAGGGGTGGGATTCTCCCCTATGCGGCGGGGCGGGGGGGGTCCCGGCAGGATGGAGTGGTGTGAATCAGTCCGGCGTTAGGCCGCCCCAAATGTGCGGAATCCTCCGCACCTTCAGGGGCCAAGCCCTCAGCTTTAGGGTCTAGGCCCGCGCCGGAGTGGTTGCCGTCCTGATGGCTGGTGTGGAAGGCCTTTGGCGCCATGCCAGCCGAGGCCGTAGGGACTCTGCCAGCCGGCGGAAGTCCGCGCATGCACAGGAGCATCAGCGGCTGCTGAGGTTATCCCTGCACATGTGCGGGGGGGGGGGTCACTTCCGCATCTGCCATCGCGGAGGCAATGGCCAACGTGGAGCGGAAGGTGTGCCCCCACGGCACAGGCCCGCCCGTGGATCGGCGGGCCCCGATCGCGGGCCAGGCCACCGTGGGGGCAACCCCCTGGTCCAGATCGCCCCGCGCCCCCCCCGAGGACCCTGGAGCCCGCTCACGCCGCCTGGTCCAGCCGGTAAGGGAGGTGGTTTAATTCATGCCGGCTGGACCGGCATTACAGCAGCGGGACTTCGGCTCATCGCGGGCCGCAGAATCGGCGGAGTGGGCCCCCCCCGACTGGTGCTGGAGAATTTGGCGGCCGGCAGGGGCGGGATTCACGCCGCCCCCGGCGATTCGAATCCCACCCAAGGTGCTCAAGATGGTGTGAGGAGACTTTCCCTTATTGGTCATGGCCTTGAGTTGAAGAGGAAGGAGGTGTTTCTCTAATCGGATAAAAGAATTGTCAGACCAGAGCTCGCGGACTGTGTACAGTTCTGGTCACCACAGAGCAGGAAGAATGAGATCAGACTTGAGAACGTACAGAGATGATTAACGGGGACATTGACATGAATGAGAAACTGTAATCAGGAGGAGAGATTGGATTGGCTGAGTTGTTTATCTTTGAACACAGGAGGCTGAGGGGAGATTTAATTGTAATGTCTAAAATGGGGAGGAATCTGGAGTGGGTGGATTAGGAAGAACCAGTTTCCATTGGCAGAGACGTCAATAACCAGGAGCAAAGATTGAAAATAATTGTTGGCAGATTGATGGGGGGATGAGGAGGAATCTTTTCACCCACAGGGCGGTGTGAACCGCACAATCTGACAGAGCCAGAAGGGGGCGCCCTGCTTCTTCAACCAGCATGGAGACAATGGATCGAATGGCCTCGTTCTGCACCGTGAATCTTTCCACATTCACAAATATTTCCCCCGATCCCAGCAAGTACCTTTACTCTCTATCTCAGTGCTACCTTCCTGGGAATCTCCCATTATTCCCCATGTTTCACTCTGTAGAATCCACATCTTCCCTTTCCCAGGATTCACTCCCTGCCCCATTGTTCTGAATAATGATCCCAGTTTCTCTGAAGTTTCACTGATGAGTTTAATTTAGTTTCCCCCTGGACTTACCCGTTGAATCTGTACCATCCAGTGGCAAGGTTGTCATCACATTTGAAACTAGAACAGTCAGTATTGGCACACTTTGTGCTTCTCCATGGCTGGTCCAGGACTGTGTGATTCACACACGGGTCGGCAGACAGTAAATGGCAGCAATCTGTAAAGATTGTAAAGATAAAGTTTAGGAAATGTTCCACACTGACTCGTATCCATTGAAACATTAAAAACCTCCGTTTCACCCACTGCTCTGCTATCAAATCCCTGAAATGAAAGCGGGAATGTCTGCTCCTTCCCGAGACCAGCACCCGGAACTCCCCACCCTCACCCCCCGACTCCCAGCTCCATCAAACATCAGACTTTGGCTCGATTCACTAATTGGGAATGTTCCATTGGGAGCAGGTTTAGCCGCATGTTTCCGAGTACTCGCCGTGCCGAGACACACATGGATATACAACGTGACTCGCGCTGTATATGGAGCCTCAGCGGGGAACACGTGGCCGAGGCTGCACACAGGCCCCGTTTTGTACATCAGGGAGCTCCGCTCGCCAGAACTCCCCAGTGTAACGAGAGAGCGGGAAGCCAACTTCAAATGGCACAGCCAGGGTGCCCAGGTGGCACTGCCAGGGTGCCCAGGTGGCACAGCCAAGGTACCCAGGTGGCACGGCCAGGGTACCCAGGTGGCACGGCCAGGGTACCCAGGTGGCACTAGTGCCAGGGTACCTCTCTGCCCAAAGGTCATGCATCTGAGGATCTCCAATCCCCTGGGAGACCCTCCTCCCCCACCAAGTACCGTTGGATCTGGGTCCCGATTGTGGGTCCAGTGCTGAATAGCGCTCGCCCGAGGTCTCCAAGCGATTTTTCACATTGCTCAGCAAAGGTTTATACCAACAAAAAGGGAGCACGATAGAAAGAGGGAAAATCGACCGTGGATATCTAAGGAAATAAGGGAGAGTATCAAATTGAAGGAAAAAGCATACAAAGTGGCAAAGATTAGTGGGAGACTAGAGGATTGGGAAATCTTTAGGGGGCAACAGAAAGCTACTCAAAAAGCTATAAAGAAGAGTAAGATAGATCATGAAATGAAATGAAATTAAAATGAAAATCGCTTATTGTCACAAGTAGGCTTCAAATAAAGTTACTGTGAAAAGTCCCTAGTCACCACATTTCGGCGCCTGTTCGGGGAGGCTGGTATGGGGATTGAACCGTGCTGCTGGCCTGTCTTGGTCTGCTTTAAAAGCCAGCTATTTAGCCCTGTGCTAAACCAGCCCCATGAAATTTCCAATTTGTAATTGCTATGGCCGGGAATCGAACCCGGGTTAACTGCTTGGAAGGCAGCTATGCTCACCACTATACCACCATCGAGAGTAAACTTGGTCAGAATATAACAACAGATAGTAAAAGTTTCTACAAATATATAAAACAAAAAAGAGTGGCTAAGGTAAATATTGGTCCTTTAGAGGATGAGAAGGAAGATTTAATTATGGGAGATGAGGAAATGGCTGAGGAACTGAACAGGTTTTATGGGTCGGTCTTCACAGTGGATTATCACAAAGGAGGTAGTGATGGGCAAGCTAATGGGGCTAAAGATAGACAAGTCTCCTGGCCCTGATGGAATGCATCCCAGAATACTAAAAGAGATGGCTAGGGAAATTGCAAATGCACTCGTGATAATTTACCAAAATTTACTAGACTCTGGGGTGGTCCCGGCGGATTGGAAATGAGCAAACGTGACACCATTGTTTAAAAAAGGAGGTAGGCAGAAAGCAGGAAATTATAGGCCAGTGAGCTTAACTTCGGCGGGAGGGATGATGCTGGAATCTATCATCAAGGAAGAAATAGCGAGGCATCTGGATGGAAATTGTCCCATTGGGCAGACGCAGCATGGGTTCATAAAGGGCAGGTCGTGCCTAACTAATTTAGTGGAATTTTTTGAGGACATTACCAGTGCGGTAGATAACGGGGAGCCAATAGATGTGGTATATCTGGATTTCCAGAAAGCCTTTGACAAGGTGCCACACAAAAGGTTGCTGCATCAGATAAAGATGCATGGCATTAAGGTTAAAGTAGTAGCATGGATAGAGGATTGGTTAATTAATAGAAAGCAAAGAGTGGGGATAAATGGGTGTTTCTCTGGTTGGCAATCAGTAGCTAGTGGTGTCCCTCAGGGATCCGTGTTGGGCCCACAATTGTTCACAATTTACATAGATGATTTGGAGTTGGGGACCAAGTGCAATATGTCCAAGTTTGTAGACGACATTAAGATAAGTGGTAAAGCAAAAAGTGCAGAGGATACTGGAAGTCTGCAGAGGGATTTGGATAGGCTAAGTGAATGGGCTAGGGTCTGGCAGATGGAATACAATGTTGACAAATGTGAGATTATCCATTTTGATAGGAATAACAGCAATTTAAATGATAAAATATTAAAGCATGCCGTTGCGCAGAGAGACCTGGGTGTGCTAGTGCATGAGTCACAGAAAGTTGGTTTACAGGTGCAACAGGTGATTAAGAAGGCAAATGGTGTTTTGTCCTTCATTGCTAGAGGGATGGAGTTTCAGACTCGGGAGGTTATGCTGCAATTGTATACGGTGTTAGTGAGGCCACACCTGGAGTATTCTATTCAGTTTTGGTCTCCTTACCTGAGAAAGGACGTGTGGGAGCTGGAGGGTGTAGAGGATATTCACTAGGTTAATCCCAGAGCAGAAGGGGTTGGATTACGAGGAGAGGTTGAGTCGACTGGGACTGTACTTGTTGGAATTTAGAAGGATGCGGGGGGATCTTATAGAAAGATATAAAATTATGAAGAGAGTAGATAGGATAGATGCGGGCAGGTTGTTTCCACTGGCGGGTGAAAGCAGAACTAGGGGGCATCGCCTCACAATAAGGGGAAGTAGATTTAGGACTGAGTTTAGGAGGAACTTCTTCACCCAAAGGGTTGTGAATCTATGGAAATCCTTGCCCAGTGAAGCAGTTGAGGCTCCTTCATTAAATGTTTTTAAGGTAAAGATAGATAGTTTTTTGAAGAATAAATGGATTAAGGGTTATGGTGTTCAGGCCGGAAAGTGGAGCTGAGTCCACAAAAGATCAGCCATGATCTCATTGAATGGCGCAGCAGGCTCGAGGGGCCAGATGGCCGACTCCTGCTCCTAGTTCTTATCTTCTTATGTCTGTGAGGTCAAGGGCCTGAATCCCAAAGCCTCAGACTCCTCGGGAATCTGATCCAAATACTGATCCCGCCCACAGTGTATGTATGTCGGGAGACGGTGGGAGCCGGGTCGATCCCGGCTCTCCTGGCATTTACCGGCCGCCCTGCGCCATGGCGAGCTGATTCTAGTGCTCAGCGTGGCCATTGGATCGACCCCTTTGTATTTTTAAAACTTATTCTTTCAGCCTGAAAACCTCAACAACATGTTCCAGTGAATTTCACACCCAAGATTCCCCCAAACTTTCCAGGATGTTGACCTCACTTCTCCTGGGAATCTCCCGATATTCCCTATGTTTCACTCTGTGGGATCCACATCCTCCCTTTCCCTGTATTTAATCCCTGGCCCATTGGTCTGACTAATGATCAGGATGTGCTGACATCATTCCGAAATCCACTGGGATTCTCCTCAGTGAGAGCGAATCTCAGACACAGGCTGTGATCCCGTGTCCGTGTCCCACACAAACAGGGGTGTCACTCGCCCACTCGATGGCGGGAGAGACCTCGCCACATCTAACTTTCCAAGTTTGCGGACTATTTCCGCAATAGTCCGCAATAGTCAGAAACTATTTCCTCAGATGGATGTGGCTGTTACAAGGGGGCATAACTATAAAGTTCAGGGTGGGAGATATAGGAGGGATGTCCGAGGTAGATTCTTTACTCAGAGAGTGGTTAGTGTGTGGAATGGACTGCCTGCTGTGATATGGAGTTGGACACTTTAGGAACTTTCAAGCGGTTATTGGATAGGCACATGGAGCACACCAGAATGACAGGGAGTGGGATAGCTTGATCTTGGTTTTGGACAATACTCGGCACAACATCGAGGGCCGAAGGGCCTGTTCTGTGCTGTTCTATGTAACTTCCGGCTCATTTAAATTCCCAGACGCTGGAATCTCCCGGTTCCCGGGACTTAACGGCTGTGCCCGGGAGAGCTCACCAAGCCTCCGTTTATACTGGTCCACACAAACGTGGAGCAGGTGTAACGGCACCTGGGGGGGTGGAGGGGGGGATGGGGGGGGAAGGGGGGATGGGGTGTCCCAGGCTATTGGAGACCCCCAGGGTGGTCAGTGGCAGGACAGGGGTGGTCGTGCCAGGGAGCCCGAATGCCACCCTCCCTCTGCCCCAACCCTCCACCCACTCAAACCCTCCCTCTAAAAACCCTCACTCTGAAAATCCTCCATCTGAAAATCCTCCATCTGAAAACCCTCCCTCCCAAAACCCCCCTCCCCAAGTCCTCCCTCCCGTTATCTCCCTCCCCAAACCCTCCCTCGGCTCAAACCCTCCCTCGGCTCAAACCCTCCCTCACTTCAAACCCCTCCCTCGGTTCAAACCCCTCCCTCAGCTCAAACCCCTCCCTCGGCTCAAATCCCCTAGGATCCTCCCTCCAATTAATCCCTCCCTTCTAAAAACCACCCTCCCAATCTCTCCCTCCAAAATACTCCCTCCAAATCCCTCCCTCCCCCAAACCCTCCCTCCGGCTCCTCACCTCCCTCCAGGTCCCAACTTCCCTCCAGCACCTCACCTCCCTCCGGCTCCCCACCTCCCTCCAGTGTATCACCTATTTTATGCGCCTTCTCCCTCTATTGCCTCCTCCCCCCAGCACCTCTACTCCCTCCCCCCCACCCCACCCCCGGCTCCCAACGTCCCTCCAGTATCTCACCTCCCTCCAGTGCATCACCTATTTTATGTGCCTCCTCCCTCCAGCGTGTCACCTTCCCCGGCAAACTCTCTAACTGACGTAATTGTGTAAACTCTCCCGATCGTCCTAAAATTTCAATCCTCCCAAACCATTCATTGTGTCACAATCTCCTCTGACCTGAGCCTCAAACATCATCCGTCTGCGTCCAACACAAGCCCGTCACCCAATCACTGGAGGCTACAAGCTCATCCCAACATTCCGAGCTGGGAAATGTCTTCCCGGAAACTCTCAGTCACTCCACCTTCCTCTCGTCCCCGAACACCCTCCTAAATACACATCCTTCAATAAAATCTCTCCAAAAACCACATTCTCTCTTTCAAACCAATTCTTTGGTCAGGAAGAAGCTCTCGAGGTTTTGTGGGGAAGATACTGAACGTAGACAATTGTATTTGTTGTACAATAGCCGAGCGTCCTGAATGAAAGTTACTCACTCAGACATCCCAGAATCAGCAACAACGTCTTCATCTCACTCGGCATATCCTGCAAAGGAAAAGAGACAATCCGTATGAGAGAGAATTCCGGCCATGGGAAAATTAGAGATAATGTTAAACTGTGGGTGTGATAGTAAACATTGAGTTTATCTCTCTATAGTGAGTGACGTCTCTCTAGGAGTGGGATAGTAAACATTGAGTTTATCTATAATGAGTGAAGTCTCTGGGAGTGGGATAGTAAACATTGAGTTTATCTCTCTATAGTCAGTGAAGTCTCTCTGGGAGTGGGATAGTAAACATTGAGTTTATCTCTCTATAGTCAGTGAAGTCTCTCTAGGAGAGGGATAGTAAACATTGAGTTTATCTATCTATGGTGAGTGAAGTCTCTCTGGGAGAGGGATAGTAAACATTGAGTTTATCTATCTATAGTCAGTGAAGTCTCTCTGGGAGTGGGATAGTAAACATTGAGTTTATCTATCTATAGTCAGTGAAGTCTCTCTGGGAGTGGGATAGTAAACATTGAGTTTATCTATCTATAGTCAGTGAAATCTCTCTCTCTGGGAGAGGGATAGTAAACATTGAGTTTATCTATCTATAGTCAGTGAAGTCTCTCTGGGAGAGGGATAGTAAACATTGAGTTTATCTATCTATAGTCAGTGAAGTCTCTCTGGGAGTGGGATAGTAAACATTGAGTTTATCTATCTATTGTCAGTGAAGTCTCTCTGGGAGAGGGATAGTAAACATTGAGTTTATCTATCTATAGTCAGTGAAGTCTCTCTGGGAGTGGGATAGTAAACATTGAGTTTATCTATCTATAGTCAGTGAAGTCTCTCTGGGAGTGGGATAGTAAACATTGTGTTTATCTATCTATAGTCAGTGAAGTCTCTCTCTCTGGGAGTGGGATAGTAAACATTGAGTTTATCTATCTATAGTGAGTGAAGTCTCTCTGGGAGAGGGATAGTAAACATTGAGTTTATCTATCTCCAGTCAGTGAAGTCTCTCTGGGAGAGGGATAGTAAACATTGAGTTTATCTATCTATAATCAGTGAAGTCTCTCTGGAAGTGGGATAGTGAACATTGAGTTTATCTATCTACAGTCAGTGAAGTCTCTCTGGAAGTGGGATAATAAACATTTAGTTTATCTATCTATAGTCAGTGAAGTCTCTCTGGGAGTGGGATTGTAAACATTGAGTTTATCTATCTATAGTCAGTGAAGTCTCTCACTGGGAGTGGGATAGTAAACATTGAGTTTATCTATCTACAGTCAGTGAAGTCTCTCTGGAAGTGGGATAATAAACATTGAGTTTATCTATCTATAGTCAGTGAAGTCTCTCTGGGAGTGGGATAGTAAACATTGAGTTTATCTATCTATAGTGATTGTAGACTCTCTCTGGGAGTGGGATAGTAAACATTGAGTTTATCTATCTAAAGTGAATGAACTCTCTCTGATAGAACATAGAACAGTACAGCATAGTACTGGCCATTCAGCCCACGATGTTGTGCTGACCATTTATCCTAATCTAAGATCAACCTGACCTACACCCCTTCAATTTACTGCTGTCCATGTGCCTGTCTACGAGTCGCTTAAATTTCCCGAATGACTCTGACTCCACCATCTCTGCTGGCAGTGCATTCCACACACCCACCACTCTCTGTGTAAAGAACCTACCTCTGACATCTCCCCTGTACCTTCCTCTAATCACCATAAAATGATGTCCCCTCGTAACAGCCATTTCCACCCTGGGAAAAGTCTCTGGCTATCCATTCTATCCATGCCTCTCATCACCTTGTACACCTCTATCAAGACACCATTCTGCCTTCTTCGCTCCATTGAGAAATGCCCTAGCTGTCTCAATCTCCCTTCATACGACATGCCCTCCAGTCCAGGCAGCATCCTGATAAATCTCCTCTGTACCCTCTCCAAAGCATCCACATCCATCCTACAATGAGATACCAGAACTGGACACAATATTGCAAGTGTGGGTGAATTAGAGTTTTATAAAGCTGCAGCAAAAGCTCGCGGCTCTGAAACTCAATCCCCCTGTTATTGAAAGCCAACACACCATACGCCTTCTTAATAACCCTATCAACCTGGTTGGCAACTTTGAGGGGTCTATGTACATGGACCCCAACATCCCTCTGTTCCTCCACACTTCCATGAATCCTGCCTTTAACCCTGTATTCAGCATTCAAATTCGACCTTTCAAAATGAATCACTTCACATTTATCAAGGTTGAACTCCACCAGCCACTTCTCAGCCCTGCTCTGCATCCTGTCAATGTCCTGTTGTAACCTGCAACAACCCTCAACACTAGCTGCAACTCCACCAACTTTTGTGTCATCGGCAAACTTACTAACCCTCCCTTCCACTTCCTCATCCAAGTCATTTATAAAAACCACAAAGAGCCGAGGTCCCAGAACCGATCCTTGCGGGACACCACTGGTCACCGACCTCCAGGCGGAATACTTTCCATCCGCTACCACTCGCTGTCTTCTTCTAGCCAGCCAATTCTATATCCAGACAGCCAAATTTCCCTGTATCCCATGCCCCCTAACTTTCTGAATGAGCCTACCATGGGGAACCTTATTAAATGCCTTACTGAAATCTATATACATCACATCCACTGCCCGACCTTCATCAATGTGTCTCATCACATCCTCAAAGAATTCAATGAGGCTTGTGAGGCATGACCTGCCCCTCACAAAGCCATGCTGACTATCTTTAATCAAACTATGTTTTTCTAAATAATCATAAATCCTATCTCTTAGAATCCTTTCCAATATTTTGCTCATCACAGACGTAAGACTGATGGGTCTGTAATTCCCAGGGTTTTCCCTTATTCCCTTTCTTGAATAGGGGAACAACATTCGCCTCCCTCCAATCATCCGGTACTACTCCAGTGGAGAGTGAGGATGCAAAGATCATCGCCAACGGCGCAGCAATCTCCTCCCTCGTGTCCCATAGTAACCTTGGCGATATCCCATCAGGCCCAGGGGACTTATCTATCCTGATGCTTTTTAAAATTTCCAGCACATCCTCCTTCTGAATATCAACCTGTTTGAGTCTATTAACCTGGTTCACACTGTTCTCCTGAGCAACAAGGTCCCTCTCTCTAGTCAATACTGAAGCAAAGAATTCATTTAGGGCCTCCCCCATCTCTTCAGACTCGAGGCACAAGTTCCCTCCACTGTCCCTGATCGGCCCTACTCTCACTCAGATCATCCTCTTATTTCTCATATAAGTGTACAATGCCTTGGGTTTTCCCTATTCCTTCTGACAGGGCTTTTTCGTGCCCCCTCCTAGCTCTGCTCAGTCCATTTTTGAGTTCCTTCCTGGCTGACTTGTAACCCTCTGGAGTTGAGTCAGATCCTTCGAGTAGGATAGTAGATATTGAGTTTATCTATGTCTAGTCAATGTCATCTCTCTTTCTCTCTGGGAGTGAGTTTGTCGACATTAAGTTTATCTATCTATCGTGAGTAAAGTCTCTCTCTGGGAGTGGGTTTATCTCTGTCTCTGAGTCTCAAAGTATTGCCACAAACATTTCGGCTTCCTGTCATTTTATGCCCTTTATAAATATTACACTCGAACCGCAATATGTTCATGTTTCTTGTTTGAATCCAGCACCACACTTTCATTCCTGCCCCCACCACCATCTATGGTTAAACCATGTTTGTTTGTGACTTGCTGGATTCATCTTCCAGATCCATCTCCAGTCTCCTCAATGACACAGCTCATTCTGGAGCTCTGTATTGGGACTGGAGAACACACACAGACCTGAGCCCATCTTCAAAAACAGTGATACACCTCTCAGCATATTCTAAATTCTAATTCATACCTGACTACTTACCGGAGCCTCAGGAGGTGTTCCCGTGTGAGCTGGAGGAGGTTCAGTAAGATTGCCTGTTGCTCAGTGTTGAATACTGTCTATGGCAGCCTCTGTCTCCTTATAAGGGAAACGGACTGGACCACAATTCTTATTTGCTCCCTGGAGACCAAAGCTTACCCAATAGAATGGCCGGAGGGGGAAATGTGACTGTGCCCTGTGTCATGTGCTCTGCATTGGGTAATGTAATCCAGCCCCTGCCACTCACAGTCCTGGATTCCGGAATATGAATCACCATTTTATACCAGAATCCATGCAATTAAACCAGCCCACACACATTCTAACCACCAATCGAAATCTAATAGAAACATGTTTGTAATTGTCCCCTGTTGTTGTTTGTGAGTTGATGTGGATTGGGGGATAACCCAGCCCTGATAAATGTCTGGTACATCTCCATGGTGATCTGTGAAACAGTGGAGACCCCGAACAGAGAATCTGCGGGGCACGGGGCAATTTTCCTGGCCACCCTACAGCCTGTTTTGTGGCTCCTGAGGCCATTGGCCAATGGAAGGATCTTTCAGTCCCATCGCTGTCAATGGGGCTTCCCGGTGTTTACACCCTCCGCCCCACGGCAGGGGGAGGGGGCTCTGTCAGTGGGACCGGAATCTAACCAATAGGAATGGCCGGGAAGTCCCACTCACTGACTCCAGTGAAGACACAATTAAACTAAACATTCCAGAAATCATCAAAATAAACTCTTCCTTTCCAAAAATATACATCCACCCAATTCATCTGTAGGAAATGTTGTTGCTTGTATTTTACCCAAGGTCTCGTTGTTGATCTTCAGGATCTCCGCGGTTACAGTGGGTGTGGAGCTGGGGGGTGGGGCTTTCTGCTGGGTACAGGAGGAAAGGATTAAGCAAAGATTTATTGAAGCACAAAATGGACAAAAATGACAGAAATGTGAGTGAGATCCACAGAATCATCAGATCCCGACAGTGGAGAAGGAGGCCATTCAGCCCATCGACTCTGCACCGTCCCTCTGAAAGAGCACCCTACCTCAGCCCACTCCCCCCGTCCTTCCCATGTAACCCCATCTCGGCCCAACCCCCCACCATATCCCTGTAGCCCCAACTCGGGGCAAATTAGCATGGCCAAGCCACCGAACCGGCACATCTTGGGACAGTGGGAGTAACCCGGAGCATCCGGAGAAAACCCACACAGACATGGGGAAAACGTACAGACACCATCTATATCCCTCTGCAGACTTTCAGTGTCCACTGCACACTTTTGCTCAACTGCTCATCTTAGTGTCATCGGCCAACTTTGACAAATTACAATTGTTCCCCAATTACAAATTATCGATGTTAACCATTGCAGTCCCAACACTGATCCCTGAGGCTGCTGATCGCCAACCAGAAAAACACCTATTTATCCCCACTCTTTGCTTTGTGTTCTTTAACCAATCCTCTATCCAGGCTAATAACTAACCCGGAATACCGTGCACCTTTATCTTCTGCAGCAACTTGTCGAATACCTTCTGGAAATGCAGATACACCACATCCACCGGCCCCCATTGTCCACCACTCTCGTAATGTCCTCAACGAGTTCCTGTAAATTAGTTAAACATAAATTTTTCCCAATGAAGGGGCAATTTAGTGTGGGCAGTCTGCCCAAGCTGCAAATATTTGGGTTGTGGGGGTGAGACCCACTCAGACACGGGGATAATGTAAAAAATCCACGCAGACAGTGACCAGGGGCAATGGGACAATTTCTGTCCAGGTGTCTCACTATTTCATCCTTGATGACAGATTGTCCCCACCACAGAGGTTAAGCTAACCGGCCAATAGTTACCCATGTTTCGTTTGCTTCCTATGCCCGCCAACAGTGGCATCACATTTGCCGTTTTTCAATCTCCCGGAACCACCCCTTTGTCCAGCGAATTTCGGTAAATTACCACAAACGTATTTGCTATTTCCCACGCCATCTCTTTTAGTATCCTGGGATGTATTCCAGCTGGGCCAGGAGACTTGTTTACCTTATGTGATAATGATGGTTTCTCGGTCGTATCCTGCTGTATCCTCCTTGCCATCAATTACTGGCATGTTATTTGTGTCTTCCACTGTGAAGTCCGACACAAAATACCTGTTCAATGTCGCAGCCATTTCCTCATTTCCATTATTAAAACCCCCTTCTCGTCCTCTAATCATGGACCAATGATCTCCTGAGCCACTGTTTTATATTTTATTTATTTGAGAAACTTTTGCGATCAGTTTTTATATTCTGAGCTAGTTTACTCTCAGAATTTAACTTCCTTTTCTTTAGAGCTTTTTTCGGGGCTTTCTGTTGATCTTTTAAGGTTTCCCAATCTTCTTGTTCCCACAAATCTTTGCCACGTTGTTTGCATTTTCTTTCAATTTGATACCCTCCTTGGTTGTTAAGTAATGGGTTAAGAGACATTGCAATTAGTTGTCTCATTTATGTTAAGTGTTCAATGATTGACACTGATATGTAAAGGGTCTTCAGGTGGACTCAGGAGCTTTTGATGATCTGTAGAGTTCTGTGCAGAGTGAGTTTGAACCATTAAAGGTGTGTTGGTGAAAAAGGAGCTGAACTCTTGTCTCTTCATACCACAGCATCTAGTACATGTTAACAATGGTAGCAGAGGATGGGTGCTGTGTAGATGTGAAGGCTTGAAAGATACAATTTTTCCAGATCAAACCATGGAGTGAAAAAAAAGGGAAACATGGCTGAACCCAGGATAAAGATGGCTGGTTATGATTATCCTCCCCTATTTTCTGAAAGGGAATCATACGGCCAATGGAGAAGTGCAGTAGTTATGTGGACTAAGGTGACTGCTTTAGGAAAGAGAAAACAAGGTATGGCATTGGCTCTTTCTTTACTATATGGCAGTAAAATCCAAAACAAAGTGCTTTCTGAGCTGGAGTTAGAAGAGTTAGACTCAGAAGAAGGTCTGGCGACTTTAGGTCTAAGGTCTAACAGGAGTAAGACTACGAATACTAATAGAAGTAGAAGCCCACATGCACATGAGATTTTGGTGACTTCAAATAAATGAAAAAGTTATCAAAGATGCTAAACAGCAAGAATTGCATAGTTGGAGTGAATTTTGGGTATACACGGAAGTACCGGATAGGGGACAAGAAGCTCTTTCCCACAGATGGATTTGTACAGAAAAGGTTCTTCCAGATGGAACTTATAAGGCAAAGGCCAGGCTTGTGGCAAGGGGATTTGAAGAAAACTTAGACGATCAGGACTTAAGGGTAGATCCACCTACAGCAGGAAAGGTTATTTTAAAGATCTTCTTGGCTCTATTAGCCACAAAGGCATGGCACTGCAAATCTATAGATATAAAAGCTGCCTTTTTGCAGGGGCATCAGCTCCAGAGAGACATTTTTCTCCGTCCTCCTAAAGAAGCAGCTAACACAGAAGGGGTACTGTGGAAGTTGAACAAATGTGTATATGGTTTAAATGATGCATCTAGAGTGTGGTAATTCCGGTAAGGTCAGTCTTGTTAAAGTTAGGCTGTTGCCAGTTGAAAGCAGATCCTGCAATGTTTTACTGACACTATAAAGGAAATCTTGCTGGCATCTTCATGATGCATGTCGATGATTTTTTTTGTGGGGTGGGACTAGTGATTTTGAAGCTATTGTAATCTCTGGTTTGAGGAAAGAATTCAGGGTTGGAAGTCAGGCTTCCGGTGCATTTAAAGGTATTGGTTTGGAAATCGGACAAACTCAGTTAGGGGCAACTTTACTTCAGCAATCTTACTTGGAAAGCATCAGTCCAATAGCAACTAGTCGTGGCCGGGTTTCACAAAAAGATGCAATGGTTTCGGAGAGAGATAAAGGGCAACTGCAAAGTTTAATTGGGCAACTGAACTGGTTAGGAAGACTGACTAGACTGGACATGAGTTTTGATGTTTTAGAGTTGAGTACAAAGGTGAATGATCCCAAAGTGGAAGACATAATAAGAGCAAATAAAGTGTTGGCCAAACTAGAAATGCAGGAGTGTGTTTTGAAGTTCCCTGTTTTAGGTGATCCTAGGCATTTGAAACTCATAGTTTATAGTGATGCGTCCTATGCAAATTTATGTGACGGAGTTTCAAGCGCAGGAGGTTTTATAATTTTTCTTTTGCGGAACAATGGTAAATGTTACCCTCTTGTGTGGGAAACAAAGAAAGTAAGGAGAGTGGTCAAAAGCACTTTGGCTGCTGAGACATTAAGCTTAGTGGAAGCGGTGGATATGGCCTTTTATATAAGTCAGATATTGACAGAAATTTTGGGATTAGAGGATTCAGGTAATATACCTATTGACTGTCACATTGACAATAAATCTCTGTGGGAAAATGTGCACTCTACAAAAAGTGTCAATGAAAAGAGGTTATGGATAGACATCACAAGTTTAAAGCAGATGTTGGACAGAGGGGAAATAACAAAAAATTAAATGGGTTGACAGTAGCTATCAATTGTCAGACTGTTTCACGAAAAGAGGGGCTAGTTCACAGAAACTTTTAGATATCGTGAATGATATCGGTGAATGTTTTTTTTCTTCTACTTAAAAAAAAGGGGGAATCAGGTATGTGTTATAGTTTCTTGAAATTTTAGTTATTGAAATTTTGTTTTTGCCTAATTGTTTTTTTTTCTCCAAGGAAGGGGAGACTGTGAAGTAATGGGTTAAGAGACATTTCAATTAGTTGTCTCATTTATGCTAAGTGTTCAATGATTGTCTCATTTATGTTAAGTGTTTAATGATTGACACTGATATGTAAAGGGTCTTCAGGTGGACTCTGGAACTTGTGATGATCTGTAGAGTTCTGTGCAGAGTGAGTTTGAACCATTAAAGGTGTGTTGGTGAAAAAGGAGCTGAACTCTTGTCTCTTCATACCACAGCATCTAGTACAGGTTCACATTGGTTTCCATAGCTATCCATGGCTGAATATCTCTGTTCCGACAGTCCATCCTTTTCAATAACAGTGATGTTGTTGTTTCAATAAATTCTGACCATTCCACTTCCCACTGCTTTTCACTACCTAGTGGTAATTGTGCAGAATGTGTTCAATAATCACCACAGACGAATGTACACAAGGAAGTTGGAACACAGAATAAATGTTTGTATACTAGAAACCAGGAAAGAGAGCGTAAAGAGAGATGAGATATATAATAAGAACAATCTTTATCAGTGGCAAAAATAGGCTTACATTATCACTGCAATGAAGTTACTGTGAAAATCCTATAGTCCCCACATTCCGGCGCCTGTTTGGGTCCACTGAGGGAGAATTCAGAATGAACAATTCACCTATCAGCACGTCTTTCGGGACTTCGGGGAGGAAACAAGAGCACCCGGAAGAAACCCACGCAGACACGGGGAGAACATGCCGACTCCGGACAGGCTGTGCTCCAAGTGGTAATGGAACCAGGGAACCCGGAGCTGTGAAGCAACAGTGCTAAACATCGTGCTACTGTGCCGCACACTATAACATTGTGAGGAAAGACAGTATATCTGACACACTGTGACACCCAGTCCCAGAGAGGGAAAGGACAGTGTACCTAACACTGTGACACCCAGTCCCAGAGGAGGAAAGACAGTATATCTAACACACTGTGACACCCAGTCCCAGAGAAGGAAAGCACAGTGTATCTAACACACTGTGACAACCAGCCCCAGAGAGGGAAAGGACAGTGTATCTAACACACTGTGACACCCAGTCCCAGAGTGGGAAAAGACAGTGTATCTAACACACTGTGACACCCAGTCCCAGAGGGGGAAAGGACAGTGTATCTAACACTGTGACACCCAGTCCCAGAGTGGGAAAGGACAGTGTATCTAACACACTGTGACACCCAGTCCCAGAGGGGGAAAGGACAGTGTATCTAACACTGTGACACCCCGTCCCAGAGGGGGAAAGGACAGTGTAACTAACACACTGTGACACCCAATACCAGAGAGGATAAGGACAGTGTATCTAACACACTGTGACACACAGTCCCAGAGAGGGAAAGGACAGTGTATCTAACACTGTGCCAACCAGTCCAGAGAGGGAAAGGACAGTGTATCTAACACACTGTGACACTGTCCCAGAGATGGAAAGGACAGTGTATCTAACACACTGTGACACCCAGTCCCAGAGAAGGAAAGGACAGTGTATCAAACACACTGTGACACCCAGTCCCAGAGAGGGAAAGGACAGTGTATCTAACACACTGTGACACCCAGTCCCAGAGAGGGAAAGGACAGTGTATCTAACACACTGTGACACCCAGTCCCAGAGAGGGAAAGGACAGTGTATCTAACACACTGTGACACCCAGTCCCAGAGAGGGAAAGGACAGTGTATCTAACACACTGTGACACCAGTCCCAGAGAGGGAAAGGACAGTGTATCTAACACACTGTGACACTGTCCCAGAGATGGAAAGGACAGTGTATCTAACACACTGTGACACTGTCCCAGAGATGGAAAGGTCAGGGTATCTAACACACTGTGACACCCAGTCCCAGAGAAGGAAAGGACAGTGTATCAAACACACTGTGACACCCTGTCCCAGAGAGGGAAAGGACAGTGTATCTAACGCACTGTGACACCCAGTCCCAGAGGGGGAAAGGACAGTGTAACTAACACACTGTGACACCCAATACCAGAGAGGAAAAGGACACAGTGACACCCAGTCCCAGAGAGAGAAAGGACAGTGTATCTCACACACTGTGACACCCAGTCCCAGAGAGGGAAAGGACAGTGTATCTAACACTGTGACACCCATCCCAGAGAGGGAAAGGACAGTGTATCTAACACACTGTGACACCCAGTCCCAGAGAGGGAAAGGACAGTGTATCTAACACACTGTGACACCCAGTCCCAGAGAGGGAAAGGACAGTGTATCTAACACACTGTGACACCCAGTCCCCAGAGAGGGAAAGGACAGTGTATCTAACACACTGTGACACCCAGTCCCAGAGAGGGAAAGGACAGTGTATCTAACACACTGTGACACCCAGTCCCAGAGAGGGAAAGGACAGTGTATCTAACACACTGTGACACCCAGTCCCAGAGAGGGAAAGGACAGTGTATCTAACACACTGTGACACCCAGTCCCAGAGAGGGAAAGGACAGTGTATCTAACACACTGTGACACCCAGTCCCAGAGAGGGAAAGGACAGTGTATCTAACACACTGTGACACCCAGTCCCAGAGAGGGAAAGGACAGTGTATCTAACACACTGTGACACCCAGTCCCAGAGAGGGAAAGGACAGTATATCTAAAACTACGACACCCTGTCCCAGAGAGGGAAAGGACAGTGTATCTAACACACTGTGACACCCAGTACCCAGAGAGGGAAAGGACAGTGTATCTAACACACTGTGACACCCAGTCCCAGAGAGGGAAAGGACAGTGTATCTAACACACTGTGACACCCAGTCCCAGAGAGGGCAAAGGACAGTGTATCTAACACACTGTGACACCCAGTCCCAGAGAGGGAAAGGACAGTGTATCTAACACACTGTGACACCCAGTCCAAGAGGGGCAAAGGACAGTGTATCTAACACACTGTGACACCCAGTGCCAGAGAGGGAAAGGACAGTGTATCTAACACACTGTGACACCCAGTCCCAGAGGGGAAAGGACAGTGTATCTAACACACTGTGACACCCAGTCCCAGAGAGGGAAAGGACAGTGTATCTAACACACTGTGACACCCAGTCCCAGAGGGGAAAGGACAGTGTATCTAACACACTGTGACACCCAGTCCCAGAGAGGGAAAGGACAGTGTATCTAACACACTGTGACACCCAGTCCCAGAGAGGGAAAGGACAGTGTATCTAACACACTGTGACACCCAGTCCCAGAGAGGGAAAGGACAGTGTATCTAACACACTGTGACACCCAGTCCCAGAGAGGGAAAGGACAGTGTATCTAACACACTGTGACACCCTAGTCCCAGAGGGGAAAGGACAGTGTATCTAACACACTGTGACACCCAGTCCCAGAGAGGGAAAGGACAGTGTATCTAACACACTGTGACACCCAGTCCCAGAGAGGGAAAGGACAGTGTATCTAACACACTGTGACACCCAGTCCCAGAGAGGGAAAGGACAGTGTATCTAACACACTGTGACACCCAGTCCCAGAGAGGGAAAGGACAGTGTATCTAACACACTGTGACACCCAGTCCCAGAGAGGGAAAGGACAGTGTATCTAACACACTGTGACACCCAGTCCCAGAGAGGGAAAGGACAGTGTATCTAACACACTGTGACACCCAGTCCCAGAGAGGGAAAGGACAGTGTATCTAACACACTGTGACACCCAGTCCCAGAGGGGAAAGGACAGTGTATCTAACACACTGTGACACCCAGTCCCAGAGAGGGAAAGGACAGTGTATCTAACACACTGTGACACCCAGTCCCAGAGAGGGAAAGGACAGTGTATCTAACACACTGTGACACCCAGTCCCAGAGAGGGAAAGGACAGTGTATCTAACACACTGTGACACCCAGTCCCAGAGGGGGAAAGGACAGTGTATCTAACACACTGTGACACCCAGTCCCAGAGAGGGAAAGGACAGTGTATCTAACACACTGTGACACCCAGTCCCAGAGAGGGAAAGGACAGTGTATCTAACACACTGTGACACCCAATACCAGAGCGGAAAGGACAGTGTATCTAACACACTGTGACACCCAGTCCCAGAGAGGGAAAGGACAGTGTATCTAACACACTGTGACACCCAATACCAGAGCGGAAAAGGACAGTGTATCTAACACACTGTGACACCCAGTCCAAGAGGGGGAAAGGACAGTGTATCTAACACACTGTGACACCCAGTCCCAGAGGGGGAAAGGACACAGTGACACCCAGTCCCAGAGAGGGAAAGGACAGTATATCTAACACTGTGATACCCAGTTCCAGAGAGGGAAAGGACAGTTTTTCAAACACACTGTGACACCCAGTCCCAGAGAGGGAAAGGACAGTGTATCTAACACACTGTGTCACCCAGTCCCAGAGAGGGAAAGGACAGTGTATCTAACACACTGTGACACCCAGTCCCAGAGAGGGAAAGGACAGTGTATCTAACACACTGTGACACCCAGTCCCAGAGAGGGAAATGTCAGTGTATCTAACACACTGTGACACCCAGTCCCAGAGAGGGAAAGGTCAGTGTATCTAACACACTGTGACACCCAGTCACAGAGAGGGAAAGGACAGTGTACCTAACACACTGTGACACCCAGTCCCAGAGAGGGAAAGGACTGAGTATCTAACACACTGTGACACCCAGTCCCAGAGAGGGAAAGGACAGTGTATCTAACACACTGTGACACCCAGTCCCAGAGAGGGAAAGGACAGTGTATCTAACACACTGTGACACCCAGTCCCAGAGAGGGAAAGGACAGTGTATCTAACACACTGTGACACCCAGTCCCAGAGAGGGAATGGACAGTGTATCTAACACACTGTGACACCCAGTCCCAGAGAGGGAAAGGACAGTGTATCTAACACACTGTGACACCCAGTCCCAGAGAGGGAAAGGACAGTGTATCTAACACACTGTGACACCCAGTCCCAGAGAGGGAAAGGACAGTGTATCTAACACACTGTGACACCCAGTCCCAGAGAGGGAAAGGACAGTGTATCTAACACACTGTGACACCCAGTCCCAGAGAGGGAAAGGACAGTGTATCTAACACACTGTGACACCCTAGTCCCAGAGAGGGAAAGGACAGTGTATCTAACACACTGTGACACCCAGTCCCAGAGAGGGAAAGGACAGTGTATTTAACACACTGTGACACCCAGTCCCAATAGGGAGAAAGGACAGTGTATCTAACACACGGTGACACCCAGTCCCAGAGAGGGATTGGACAGTTTATCTAACACAATGTGACACCCAGCCCCAGAGAGGGAAAGGTCAGTGTATCTAACACACTGTGACACCCAGTACCAGAGGAGGAAAGGACAGTGTATCTAACACACTGCGATACCCAGTCCCAGAGAGAGAATGGACAGTGTATCTAACACACTGTGACACCCAGTCCCAGAGAGGGAAAGGTCAGTGTATCTAACACACTGCGATACCCAGTCCCAGAGAGGGAAAGGACAGTGTATCTAACACACTGTGACACCCAGTCCCAGAGGGTGAATGGACAGTTTATCAAACGTTTTGCGATTCATACACAATGAAACTGATCTCCCTCTGCACAGCTGCATGCTGCTATATTTTACCATTTAATTATCAGCCAATTTTGCTCTTATTCCAACCAAAATCGATTAAGTCAATTTTCCAACATTGATCTCCATTTGCCAGACCGTTGCCCACTCACTGAAACCATCTATATCTCTCTGCAGACTTTCAGTGTCCTCTGCACACTCTGCTCTGACACTCACCTTAGTGTCATCTGCCAACATTGACAAGTTACAATTGGTCCCCAATTACAAATTATCGATGTAAATTGTAAACAATTGCGTTACCAACACTGATCCCTGAGGCCGCTGATCGCCAACCAGAGAAATGCACGTTTATCACCAATTTGTGCTTTCTGTTTGTTTACCAATCCTCTATCCAGTCTAATAACTAACCCGGAATACCGTGCACCTTTATCTTATGCAGCACCTTGTCGAATACCTTCGGGAAATGCAGATACACCACACCACCGGTCCCCATTGTCCACCGCTCTCGTAATGTCCACAAAGAATCCCTGTAAATTAGTGAAACAGGACCTGCCTTTCATGAACTCACGCTGCGTCTGACCAAAGGGACAACTTAAAAAAAGATAATTGAATGTACCAATTATTTTTTTTCAGTTCAGGTACAATTTAGTGTGGACAGTCTACCCAAGCTGCACATCTTTGGGTTGTGGGGGTGAGGCCCACGCAGACACGGGGAGATTGTACAAACTCCACGCAGGCAATGACCAGGGAATATGGGACAATTGCTGTCCAGATGTTTGACTATTTCATCCTTGATGACAGATTCAAAGATTTTCCCCACCACAGAGGTAAAGCGAACCGGCCAATCGTTACCCAACTTTTCTAAACTTCTTTTTGAAACAGTGGTGTCACATTTGCTGTTTTCCAATCTCCCGGAACCGCCCCTGTGACCTGCAAATTTCGGTAAAGTACCACGAACGTATTTGCTATTTCCCACGCCATCTCTTTTATGATCCTGGGATTTATTCCATTTGGGCCAAGGGCACCTGTATACCGAATGTGATGATGATGGTTTCTCGGTCCTATCCTGCCGTATCCTCCTTGCCATCAATTACTGGCATGTTAGTTGTGTCTTCCACTGTGAAGACCGACACAAAATACCTGTTCAATGTCGCAGCCGTTTCCTCATTTCCCATTATTAAAACCCCCTTCTCGTCCTCTAATGGACCAATGATCTCCTGAGCCACTGTTTTATATTTTATTGATTTGAGAAACTTTTGCGATCAGTTTTTATATTCTGTGCTAGTTTACTCTCAGAATCTAACTTCCTTTTCTTTCGAGCTTTTTTCATGGCTTTCTGTTGACCTTTAAAGATTTCCCAACCCTCTTGTCCCCACAAATCTTTGCCACTTTGTTTGCATTGTCTTTCTATTTGATTCCCTCCTGGGTACCCATAGCAATCCATGGCTGAATATCCCTTTTCCGTCAGTCATTCCTTATCAATGGTACATATCAGGAGTGTTGGTTTCAATAAATTCCGACCATTCCACTTCCCACTGCTATTCACTAATTACTGATAATTATGCAGAATGTGTGCAATAATCACCACGGGGGAATGGACACAAGGAAGTTGGAACACGGAATAAATGTTTGTAAACCAAAAACAATTAGATAAGCAGACAATTAGAAACATGTCCAAAATCTGCATCTGATTCACAACAGGATATGGAGTGTCGCAGACGAGAGGAGATATATGATAAGATATGTAATACAAATAATCTTTATAATAATTTAAAGAATAGTCTTTATTAGTGTCACAAGTAGGCTTAGAGTATCAGATCAATGAAGTTACTGTGAAAATCCCCTAGACGCCACACTCCGGCGCATGTTTGGGTACAGGGATGGAGAATTCAGAATGTCCGAAATATCTAACAGAACGTATTTCGGGACTTCTGGGAGGAAACCGGAGCACCCGGAGGAACCCCATGCAGACAAGCGGAGAAAGTGAAGACAGTGACCCCAACAGGAAACAAAGTTGGGGCACAGGTGGTGTGAGGCAAATGTGATAACCACTGTGCTACTGTAACACCCATTGGAGAAGTGTGAGACTGGATAGTGTATCTTACAGCTGTGATCCCGGCCAACAGAGGGAAAGGACAGTGTATCTAACACACTGTGACACCCAGTCCCAATAGGGAGAAAGGACAGTGTATCTAACACACTGTGACACCCAGTCCCAGAGAGGGAAAGGACAGTGTATCTAACACACTGTGACACCCAGTCCCAATAGGGAGAAAGGACAGTGTATCTAACACACTGTGACAGCCAGTCCCAATAGGGAGAAAGGACAGTGTATCTAAAACACTGTGACACCCAGTCCCAATTGCAAGAAAGGACAGTGTATCTAACACAATGTGACACCCAGTCCCAGAGAGGGAAAGGTCAGTGTATCTAACACACTGTGACACCCAGTCCCAGAGAGGGAAGAAAGGACAGTGTATCTAACACACTGTGACAGCCAGTCCCAATAGGGAGAAAGGACAGTGTATCTAACACACTGTGACAGCCAGTCCCAATAGGGAGAAAGGACAGTGTATCTAACACACTGTGACACCCAGTCCCAATAGGGAGAAAGAACAGTGTATCTAACACACTGTGACACCCAGTCCCAATAGGGAGAAAGGACAGTGTATCTAACACACTGTGACACCCAGTCCCAGAGAGGGAAAGGTCAGTGTATCTAACACACTGTGACACCCAGTCCCAGAGAGGGAAGAAAGGACAGTGTATCTAACACACTGTGACACCCAGTCCCAGAGAGGGAAAGGACAGTGTATCTAACACACTGTGACACCCAGTCCCAGAGAGGGAAAGGACAGTGTATCTAACACACTGTGACACCCAGTCCCAGAGAGGGAAAGGACAGTGTATCTAACACACTGTGACACCCAGTCCCAGAGAGGGAAAGGACAGTGTATCTAACACACTGTTACACCCAGTCCCAGAGGGGGAAAGGACAGTGTATCTAACACACTGTGACACCCAGTCCCAGAGAGGGAAAGGACAGTGTATCTAACACTCTGTGACACCCAGTCCCAGAGAGGGAAAGGACAGTGAATCTAACACACTGTGACACCCAGTCCCAGAGAGGGAAAGGACAGTGTATTTAACACACTGTGACACTGTCCCAGAGGGGGAAAGGACAGTGTATCTAACACACTGTGACACCCAGTCCCAGAGAGGGAAAGGACAGTGTATCTAACACACTGTGACACCCAGTCCCAGAGAGGGAAAGGACAGTGTATCTAACACACTGTGACACCCAGTCCCAGAGAGGGAAAGGACAGGGTATCTAACACACTGTGACACCCAGTCCCAGAGAGGGAAAGGACAGTGTATCTAACAGACTGTGACACCCAGTCCCAGAGAGGGAAAGGACAGTGTATCTAACAGACTGTGACAGCCAGTCCCAGAGAGGGAAAGGACAGTGTATCTAACACACTGTGACACCCAGTCCCAGAGAGGGAAAGGACAGTGTATCTAACACATTGTGACACCCAATCCCAGAGGGGAAAGGACAGTGTATCTAACACACTGTGACACCCAGACCCGGAGAGGGAAAGGACAGTGTATCTAACACACTGTGACACCCAGTCCCAGAGAGGGAAAGGACAGTGTATCTAACACACTGTGACACCCATCCCAGAGAGGGAAAGGACAGTGTATCTAACACACTGTGACACCCAGTCCCAGAGAGGGAAAGGTCAGTGTATCTAACACACTGTGTCACCCAGTCCCAGAGAGGGAAAGGACAGTGTATCTAACACACTGTGACACCCAGTCCCAGAGAGGGAATGGACAGTGTATCGAACACACTGTGACACCCAGTCCCAGAGAGGGAAAGGTCAGTGTATCTAACACACTGTGACACCCAGTCCCAGAGGGTGAATGGACAGTTTATCAAACGCTTTGCGATTCATACACAATGAAACTGATCTCCCTCTGCACAGCTGCATGCTGCTATATTTTACCATTTAATTATCAGCCAATTTTGCTGTTATTCCAACCAAAATCGATTAAGTCAATTTTCCAACATTGAACTCCATTTCCCAGACCGTTGCCCACTCACTGAAACCATCTATATCTCTCTGCAGACTTTCAGTGTCCTCTGCACACTTTGCTCTGACACTCACCTTAGTGTCATCTGCCAACATTGACAAGTTACAATTGGTCCCCAATTACAAATTATCGATGTAAATTGTAAACAATTGCGTTACCAACACTGATCCCTGAGGCCGCTGATCGCCAACCAGAAAATGCATGTTTATCACCAATTTGTGCTTTCTGTTTGTTTATCAATCCTCTATCCAGGCTAATAACTAACCCGGAATACCGTGCACCTTTATCTTATGCAGCACCTTGTCGAATACCTTGGGAAATGCAGATACACCACACCACCGGTCCCCATTGTCCACCGCTCTCGTAATGTCCACAAAGAATTCCTGTAAATTAGTGAAACAGGACCTGCCTTTCATGAACTCACGCTGCGTCTGACCAAAGGGACAACTTAAAAAAAGATAATTGAATGTACCAATTATTTTTTTTCAGTTCAGGTACAATTTAGTGTGGACAGTCTACCCAAGCTGCACATCTTTGGGTTGTGGGGGTGAGGCCCACGCAGACACAGGGAGATTGTACAAACTCCACGCAGGCAATGACCAGGGAATATGGGACAATTGCTGTCCAGATGTTTGACTATTTCATCCTTGATGACAGATTCAAAGATTTTCCCCACCACAGAGGTAAAGCGAACCGGCCAATCGTTACCCAACTTTTCTAAACTTCTTTTTGAAACAGTGGTGTCACATTTGCTGTTTTCCAATCTCCCGGAACCGCCCCTGTGACCTGCAAATTTCGGTAAAGTACCACGAACGTATTTGCTATTTCCCACGCCATCTCTTTTATGATCCTGGGATTTATTCCATTTGGGCCAAGGGCACCTGTATACCGAATGTGATGATGATGGTTTCTCGGTCCTATCCTGCCGTATCCTCCTTGCCATCAATTACTGGCATGTTAGTTGTGTCTTCCACTGTGAAGACCGACACAAAATACCTGTTCAATGTCGCAGCCGTTTCCTCATTTCCCATTATTAAAACCCCCTTCTCGTCCTCTAATGGACCAATGATCTCCTGGGCCACTGTTTTATATTTTATTGATTTGAGAAACTTTTGCGATCAGTTTTTATATTCTGTGCTAGTTTACTCTCAGAATCTAACTTCCTTTTCTTTCGAGCTTTTTTCATGGCTTTCTGTTGACCTTTAAAGATTTCCCAACCCTCTTGTCCCCACAAATCTTTGCCACTTTGTTTGCATTGTCTTTCTATTTGATTCCCTCCTGGGTACCCATAGCAACCCATGGCTGAATATCCCTTTTCCGTCAGTCATTCCTTTTCAATGGTACATATCAGGAGTGTTGGTTTCAATAAATTCCGACCATTCCACTTCCCACTGCTATTCACTAATTACTGATAATTATGCAGAATGTGTGCAATAATCACCACGGGGGAATGGACACAAGGAAGTTGGAACACGGAATAAATGTTTGTAAACCAAAAACAATTAGATAAGCAGACAATTAGAAACATGTCCAAAATCTGCATCTGATTCACAACAGGATATGGAGTGTCGCAGACGAGAGGAGATATATAATAAGATATGTAATACAAATAATCTTTATAATAATTATAAGAATAATCTTTATTAGTGTCACAAGTAGGCTTAGAGTATCAGATCAATGAAGTTACTGTGAAAATCCCCTAGATGCCACACTCCGGCGCATGTTTGGGTACAGGGATGGAGAATTCAGAATGTCCGAAATATCTAACAGAACGTATTTCGGGACTTCTGGGAGGAAACCGGAGCACCCGGAGGAACCCCATGCAGACAAGCGGAGAAAGTGCAGACAGTGACCCCAACAGGAAACAAAGTTGGGGCACTGGTGGTGTGAGGCAAATGTGATAACCACTGTGCTACTGTAACACCCATTGGAGAAGTGTGAGACTGGATAGTGTATCTTACAGCTGTGACTCCCAGCCAACAGAGGGAAAGGACAGTGTATCTAACACACTGTGACACCCAGTCCCAATAGGGAGAAAGGACAGTGTATCTAACACACTGTGACACCCAGTCCCAATAGGGAGAAAGGACAGTGTATCTAACACACTGTGTCACCCAGTCCCAGAGAGGGAAAGGACAGTGTATCTAACACACTGTGACAGCCAGTCCCAATAGGGAGAAAGGACAGTGTATCTAACACACTGTGACACCCAGTCCCAGAGAGGGAAAGGACAGTGTATCTAACACACTGTGACACCCAGTCCCAGAGAGGGAAAGGACAGTGTATCTAACACACTGTGACACCCAGTCCCAGAGAGGGAATGGACAGTGTATCTAACACACTGTGACACCCAGTCCCAGAGAGGGAAAGGACAGTGTATCTAACACACTGTGACACCCAGTCCCAGACAGGGAAAGGACAGTGTATCTAACACACTGTGACACCCAGACCCAGAGATGGAAAGGACAGTGTATCTAACACACTGTGATACCCAGTCCCAGAGAGGGAAAGGACAGTGTATCTAACACACTGTGACACCCAGTCCCAGAGGGGGAAAGGACAGTGTATCTAACACACTGTGACACCCAGTCCCAGAGAGGGTAAGGACAGTGTATCTAACACACTGTGACACCCAGTCCCAGAGGGGGAAAGGACAGTGTATCTAACACACTGTGACATCCAGTCCCAGAGAGGGTAAGGACAGTGTATCTAACACACTGTCACACCCAGTCCCAGGGAGGGAAAGGATAGTGTATCTAACACACTGTGACACCCAGTCCCAGAGACGGAAAGGACAGTGTATCTAACCCACTGTGACACACAGACCCAGAGAGAGGAAGGACAGTGTATCTAACAC